>NC_057797.1:661090561-661392679 GCF_018294505.1 Triticum aestivum | reverse complement strand
TAGACGCCAGGGTTCCTGGCGTCTAGCCTCTGGTCTCCGCAAAACTTCCTTTTGCACTTTCCAAAAGCCTCGTGGGCTTTCCCCTTTGGCCTAGATAAAGTGTTCTCGTGCCCAAACATTTCGGGTAACATCCGGAACCACTTCCGGTGAATTCCGGAACCCTTCCGGAGATAAAACACTACTATCCACATATCAATCTTTACTTCCGGACCATTTCGGAGTTCCTCGTCATATCTGTGATCTCATCCAAAACTCCGAACAACATTCGGTCACCAACATACATAACTCGTAGTACTATATCATCAACGAACGTTAAGCGTGCGGACGGGTTCGAGAACTATGTAGACATGACTAAGACACCTCTCTTGTCAATAACCAATAGCGGGACCTGGATGCCCATATTGGCTCCTACATATTCTAGGAAGATCTTTATCAATCAGACCGCATAACAACATACGTTGTTCCCTTTGTCATCGGTATGTTACTTGCCCGAGATTCGATCGTCGATATCTCAATACCTAGTTCAATCTCGTTACCGGCATGTCTCTTTACTTGTTCCTTAATACATCATCCCGCAACTAACTCATTAGTTGCAATGCTTACAAGGCTTATAGTGATGTGCATTACCGAGTGGGCCCAGAGATACCTCTCCGACAATCGGAGTGACAAATCCTAATCTCAAAATACGCCAACCCAACAAGTACCTTTGGAGACACCTGTAGAGCACCTTTATAATCACCCAATTACGTTGTGACGTTTGGTGGAACACAAAGTGTTCCTCCCGTAAACGGGAGTTGCATAATCTCATAGTCATAAGAACATGTATAAGTCATGTAGAAAGCAATAACAACAAACTAAACGATCAAGTGCTAAGCTAACGGAATGGGTCAAGTCAATCACATCATTCTCCTAATGATGTGACCCCGTTAATCAAATGACAACTCATGTCTATGGTTAGGAAACATAACCATCTTTGATCAACGAGCTAGTCAAGTAGAGGCATACTAGTGACACTCTGTTTGTCTATGTATTCACACATGTATTATGTTTCCGGTTAATACAATTCTAGCATGAATAATAAACATTTATCATGAAATAAGGAAATAAATAATAACTTTATTATTGCCTCTAGGGCATATTTCCTTCAGTCAGACCCAGCGCGGTACTACCGTGGTGGTAGGGCGGTACTACCTCTCTCGGGCGGTACTACCGCTTCTACTGCCACTGCTTAGTGCCGCACAATCCGACACGAGAGGCGACCCCCTTGAGTCGACATGGTAGGAGCCCGATACTGCAGTGGTACTACAGCTGAGGGCCCATAGGCGGTACTACCGCTGGGACCAAACGATACTCATAAAACAGGGAATGAAACCTCCATCGAAGCGGGAACGCTCAGAGGGTGTGAAAAGGAAGTGTACGTGTTGATTCCACCCTAGCCTTACCAAAGCGGACCCTCTCTTGATAGTACGGTGACTCCTACGAAACAAGTCCGTTAAAACAGAAACGAAAAAGCTACACCATCTTGATTAAAACCCCGAGGGGAAAGAATCGTCTCGTGCCAAAGGATGAATCTCTGAAACACTCAAAGCACACTATTAGTACGCAAAAGCATTGTCATCAATCACCAAAACACCTTAGGGATAAATATGCCCTTACAATTATGTCATGGAAGCACCGTTGGGTGACAAGCCTGCTGCAGATGCTGCTGATAATGCTAAGAACGTCTGGCAGAGCAAAGCTGATGACTACTCGATAGTTCAGTGTGCCATGCTTTATGGCTTAGAACAGGGACTTCAACGACATTTTGAACGTCATGGAGCATATGAGATGTTCCAGGAGTTGAAGTTAATATTTCAAGAAAATGCCCGGATTGAGAGATATGAAGTCTCCAATAAGTTCAATAGCTGCAAAATGGAGGAGCATAGTTCTGTCAATGAACATATACTTAGAATGTCTGGGTACCAGAACCACTTGACTCAACTGGGAGTTAATCTTCCTGATGATAGTGTCATTGACAGAATTCTTCAATCACTGCCACCAAGCTACAAGAGCTTCGTGATGAACTATATTATGCAAGGGGTGGATAAGACAATTCCCGAGCTCTTCGCAATGCTAAAGGCTGCGGATGTAGAAATCAAAAAGGAGCATCAAGTGTTGATGGTCAACAAGACCACCAGTTCCAAGAAGAAGGGCAAAGGGAAGAAGGGGAACTTTAAGAAGAAAACCAACCAAGTTGCTACTCAAGTGAAGAAGCCAAAGTCTGGACCTAAGCCTGAGACTGAGTGCTTCTACTGCAAAGGGACTGGTCACTGGAAGCGGAACTGCCCCAAGTATTTGGCAGATAAGAAGGATGGAAAAGTGAAAGGTATATTTGATATACATGTTGTTGATGTGTACCTTACTAATGCTCGCAATAGCGCATGTGTATTTGATATTGGTTCTGTTGCTAATATTTGCAACTCAAAACAAGGGCTACGAATTAAGCGAAGATTGGCTAAGGACGAGGTGACAATGCGCGTGGAAATGGTTCCAAAGTCGATGTGATCACAGTCGGCATGCTACCTCTACATCTACCTTCGGGATTAGTTTTAGACCTGAATAATTGTTATTTGGTGCCAGCGCTAAGCATGAACATTATATCTGGATCTTGGTTGATGCGAGACGGTTATTCATTTAAATCAAAGAATAATGGTTGTTCTATTTATATGAGTAATATCTTTTATGGTCATGCACCCTTGATGAGTGGTCTATTTTCTGACCATCACAAATGATTTGAGCAGATATGGGTATATCTACTTGATGAAACATAAGTCTGAAACATTTGAAAAGTTCAAAGAATTTCAGAGTGAAGTGGAAAATCATCATAACAAGAAAATTAAGTTTCTACGATGTGATCGTGGAGGAGAATATTTGAGTTACGAGTTTGGTCTTCATTTGAAACAATGCAGAATAGTTTCGCAACTCACGCCACCTGGAACACCACAACATAATGGTGTGTCCGAACATCGTAACCGCTCTTTATTAGATATGGTGCGATCTATGATGTCTCTTAGTGATCTACCGCTATCGTTTTGGGGTTATGCTTTAGAGACGGTTGCATTAAAGTTAAATAGGGCACCATCGAAATCCGTTGAGACGACACCTTATGAACTGTGGTTTGGCAAGAAACCCAAGTTGTCGTTTCTTAAAGTTTGGGGCTGCGATGCTTATGTGAAAAAGCTTCAACCTGATAAGCTTGAACCCAAATCGAAGAAATGTGTCTTCATAGGCTACCCGAAAGAGACTGTTGGGTACACCTTCTATCACAGATCCGAAGTCAAGATATTCGTTGCCAAGAATGGATCCTTTCTAAAGAAGGAGTTTCTCTTGAAATAAGTGAGTGGGAGGAATGTAGAACTTGATGAGGTAACTGTACCTGCTCCCTTATTGGAAAGTAGTTTATCACAGAAATCAATTCCAGTGATTCCTACACCAGTAAGTGAGGAAGCTAATGATGATGATCATGAAACTTCTAATCAAGTTACTACCGAACCTCGTAGGTCAACCAGAGTAAGTTCCACACTAGAGTGGTACGGTAATCCTGATCTGGAAGTCATGTTACTTGACCATGACGAACCTACGAACTATGAGGAAGCGATGATGAGCCCAGATTCTGCAAAATGGCTTGAGGCCATGAAATCTGAGATGGGATCCATGTATGAGAACCAAGTGTGGACTTTGGTTGACTTGCCCGATGATCGGCATGCCATAGAGAATAAATGGATCTTCAAGAAGAAGACTAACGCTGACGGTAATATTACTGTCTACAAAGCTCGACTTGTTGCAAAAGGTTTTTGACAAGTTCAAGGAGTTGACTACGATGAGACCTTCTCACCCGTAGCGATGCTTAAGTCCGTCCGAATCATGTTAGCAATTGCTGCATTTTATGATTATGAAATTTTGCAAATGGATGTCAAAACTGCATTCCTTAATGGATATCTTAAAGAAGAGTTGTATATGATGCAACCAGAAGGTTTTGTCGATCCAAAAGGTGCTAACAAAGTGTGCAAGCTCTAGCGATCCATTTATGGACTGGTGCAAGCCTCTCGGAGTTGGAATATACGCTTTGATAGTGTGATAAAAGCATATGGTTTTATATAGACTTTTGGAGAAGCTTGTATTTACAAGAAAGTGAGTGGGAGCTCTGTAGCATTTCTGATATTATATGTGGATGACATATTGCTGATCGGAAATGATACTGAATTTATGAATAGCATAAAAGGATACTTAAATAAGAATTTTTCAATGAAAGACCTTGGTGAAGCTCCTTATATATTGGGCATCAAGATCTATAGAGATAGATCAAGACGCTTAATTGGACTTTCACAAAGCACATACCTTGATAAAGTTTTGAAGAAGTTCAAAATGGATCGAGCAAAGAAAGGGTTCTTGCCTGTGTTAGAAGGTGTGAAGTTGAGTCAGACTCAATGCCCGACCACTACAAAAGATAGAGAGAAAATGAAAGTCATTCCCTATGCTTCAGCCATAGGTTCTATCATGTATGCAATGATGTGTTCCAGACCAGATGTGTGCCTTGCTATTAGTTTAGCAGGGAGGTACCAAAGTAATCCAGCAGTGGATCACTGGACAGCGGTCAAGAACATACTGAAATACCTGAAAATGACTAAGGATATGTTTCTCATTTATCGAGCTGACAAAGAGCTCGTCGTAAACAGTTACATCAATGCAAGCATTGACACTGATCCGGATGACTCTAATTCACAAAATGGATATGTATTTTTATTGAATGGTTGAGCTATCAGTTGGTGCAGTTCCAAGCAGAGCGTCATGGCGGGATCTACGTGTGAAGCGGAGTACAGAGTTGCTTCGGAAGCAGCCAATGAAGGAGTCTGGATGAAGGAGTTCATATCTAATCTAGGTGTCATACCTTTCACAAGAGAACCAAGCACATCAAGAGACGCTACAATTCCATCCGCGATCAAGTCAAGGAGGGAGACATAGAGATTTGCAAGATACATACAGATCTAAATGTGCAGACCGGTTGACTAGGCCTCTCTCACGAGCAAAACATGATCAGCACCAAGACTCCATGGGTGTTAGAATCATTATAATGTAATCTAGATTATTGACTCTAGTGCAAGCGGGAGACTGAAGGAAATATGCCCTAGAGGCAATGATAAAGTTCTTATTTATATTTCCTTATATCATGATAAATGTTTATTGTTCATGCTAGAATTGTATTAACCGGAAACTTAGTACATGTGTGAATACATAGACAAATAGAATGTCATGAGTATGCCTCTACTTGACTACCTCATTAATCAAAGATGGTTAAGTTTCCTAACCATAGACATGAGTTGTCATTTGATGAACGGGGTCACATAATTAGAGAATGATGTGATTGACTTGACCCATCCATTAGCTTAGCACTATGACCGTTCAATTTATTGCTATTGCTTTCTCCATGACTTATACAAGTTCCTATGACTATGAGATTATGCAACTCCCGAATACCGGAGGAACAATTAGTGTGCTATCAAACGTCACAACGTAACTAGGTGACTATAAAGATGCTCTACAGGTGTCTCCAATGGTGTTTGTGAAGGAAATATGCCCTAGAGACAATAATAAAGTTATTATTTATTTCCTTATATCATGATAAATGTTTATTATTCATGCTAGAATTGTATTAACCAGAAACATAATACATGTGTGAATACATAGACAAACAGAATGTCACTAGTATGCCTCTACTTGACTAGCTCGTTGATCAAAGATGGTTATGTTTCCTAACCATAGACATGAGTTGTCATTTGATTAACGGGATCACATCATTAGGAGAATGATGTGATTGACTTGACCCATTCTGTTAGCTTAGCACACGATCGTTTAGTTTGTGGCTATTGCTTTCTTCATGACTTATACATGTTCCTATGACTATGAGATTATGCAACTCCCGTTTACCGGAGGAACACTTTGTGTGCAACCAAACGTCACAACGTAACTGGGTGATATAAAGGTGCTCTACAGGTGTCTCCAAAGGTACTTGTTGGGTTGGCGTATTTCGAGATTAGGATTTGTCACTCCGATTGTCGGAGAGGTATCTCTGGGCCCTCTCGGTAATGCACATCACATAAGCCTTGCAAGCATTGCAACTAATAAGTTAGTTGCGGGATGATGTATTACGGAACGAGTAAAGAGACTTGCCGGTAACGAGATTGAACTAGGTATTGAGATACTGACGATTGAATCTTGGGCAAATAACATACCGATGACAAAGGGAACAACGTATGTTGTTATGCGGTCTAACTGATAAAGATCTTCGTAGAATATGTGGGAGCCAATATGAGCATCCAGGTTCCGCTATTGGTTATTGACCGGAGACATGTCTCGGTCATGTCTACATAGTTCTCGAACCCGTAGGGTCCGCACGCTTAAAGTTTCGATGACGATTGTATTATGAGTTTATGTGATTTGATGTACCGAAGGTAGTTCGGAGTCCCGAATGAGATCGGGGACATGACGAGGAGTCTCGAAATGGTCGAGATGTAAAGATCGATATATTGGACGACTATATTCGGACATCGGAAAGGTTCCATGTGATTCGGGTATTTTCGGGGGTATCGTAGAGTTACGGGAATACGAGGAAGAAGTAATGGGCCTCATGGGCCAAGTGGTGGAAGATAGGAGGCAGGGCGCGCGGCCCCCTAGCCCAAACCGAATTGGACTAGGGGGCCGGTCCCCCTTTCCTCCTTTTCCTCCCTCTCCTTCCTTCTCCTTCTCCTCCTTCCTTTCCTCCTCCTAGTAGGAGTAGGAAAGGGGAGTCCTACTCCTACTAGGAGGAGGACTCCTCCTCCCGGCGCGCCCATAGAGGGCCGGCCGGCCTCCCCCCTTTCTCCTTTATATACAGGGGCAGGGGGGTACCTCTAGACACACAAGTTGATTAGTTGATCTCTCCCAGCCGTGTGTGGTGCCCCCCTCCACCATATTCCACCTCAGTCATACCGTAGCGGTGCTTAGGCGAAGCCTTGCGTCGCTAGCAACATCATCACCGTCACCACGCCGTCGTGCTGACGGAACTCTCCCGTGAAGCTCTGCTGGATCGGAGTTCACGGGACGTCATCGAGCTGAACGTGTGCTGAACTCGAAGGTGCCGTGCATTCGGTACTTGGATCGGTCGGATCGTGAAGACGTACGACTACATCAACCGCGTTGTGCTAACGCTTCCGCTTTCGGTCTACGAGGGTACGTGGACAACACTCTCCCCTCTTGTTGCTATGCATCACCATGATATTGCGTGTGCGTAGGAATTTTTTGAAATTATTACGTTCCCCAACAGTTTGTTGAGTTGGCATAGATCGAGATTAGGATTTGTCACTCTGATTGTTGGAGAGGTATCTCTAGCCCTCTCGGTAATGCACATCACTATAAGCCTTCCAAGCAATGTGACTAATGCGTTAGTTGCCGGATGTTGCATTACAGAATGAATAAAGAGACTTGCCGGTAACGTGATTGAACTAGGTATTAAGATACCAACGATCGAAACTCGGGAAGGAACATACCGATGACAAAGGGAAAAACGTATGTTGTTATGCAGTTTGACCGATAAAGATCTTCGTAGAATATGTAGGAACCAATATGAGCATCCAGGTTCCTCTATTGGTTATTGACCGGAAGTGAGTCTCGGTCATGTCTACATAGTTCTCGAACCCGTACGGTCCGCACGCTTAACGTTCGATGACGATCGGTACTATGAGTTTATGTGTTTTGATGTACAATAGGTAGTTCAGAGTCTCAGATGTGATCACGGACATGGCGAGGAGTCTCGAAATGGTCGAGACATAAATATCGATATATTGGAAGGCTATCACTACAAAAAAAGACACATCCGTGACATTTTGGGCCGAAAGAAATTTTTTCTGTCATACTTATGACACTTCTATGAAGATAATTGTGACAAAACCCGGTTTCATCATAGATGTGGTGGGGTCCTACTTCTATGACAAAAAATCATGACAGAAAATGGGCTTTTCGTCCTGGGCGGGCCGGAGACGCAGCTGCATGACATTCTTTGGGCCGTCCATGACGGAAAAACCGTGGTAGAAGCGAGGGCGAGGAAAATATTGGGGTGTTCCCGGTTACGGTGGGTGGTCGGGGCCGAGCAATGCACATTTCTCTCGTACACGCACGTGCGTGGGTGCGAGGCATTGGGCTCTAACTGAACCCGAGCGATTGCACTGCAGGCTACACATTACTGAACCCGAGCGATCAATTGATGGCGTTAACTGAACCCGAGCGATTGATCGATGGCTACTGCTGCTAAGTGAAGCCGATCGATGCTGCCTATGGATGAATAGTGAGCGTTGCTGGGGGTTTGGATGAACAGTTCCTGGTGGGGTGGATGAACATGACCCCGTGCTGTTGCCTCTGGATGAACAGTGAGCTTTTCTAGGGGGGTTTGGATGAACAGTTCCCGGTGGGGGTGGATGAACACGACCCCGTGGTGTTGCCTCTGGATGAACAGGACCACGATCGATCGAGCCGGTTAGGGCTGGATGAACAGGACCCCGTGGAGGGCTGAATGAACAGGACCACCCCATGAAGGGCAGGATGAACACTAGACGGTGGAGGGTTGGATGAACAGTAGCCCGTGGAGGGGTGGTTGAACAGGAGCCCGTGGAGAGGGCTGGTTGAACAGTAGCCGGTGGAGTAGCGCACGACGGAGGCTGGATGAACAGGAGCCCGTGGATGAACAGTCGCAGGTGGAGGCTGGAGGAGGTCGATGGTTGATGAACAGTAGCCCGTGGAGGCTGGAGGGGGTCGACGGTGGAGATGAACAGTATCCCGTGGAGTCCCATTTTGCGGTATGCCACACCCCTCCCGATGAACAAGACCCCCGTTTCAAACGTAGCGCTCCAACACAAGTCTGTTTCCTCCGTTTCGTGGTACGCCACACCCCTCCCGATCAACAGGACCCCCGTTTCGACCATAGGAGGTCCATTTCCTCCGTTTTGCGGTACGCCAGACCCCTCCCGATGAACAGGATCCCGTTTCGAACATGGCCGGTTGAACATAAGGCCGCTTCCTCTGTTCTACGGTATGCCATGCCTCGTTTCCATCGGCTATTCCGTCCAAACCGGTTGGCTCCCACGCGTTTCGTTACCTCCCGATGAACACGATGCATTCCGTTGCCTCCCCATGAACACAATGACGATGCAGTTTCTCCGTTCCGACCCAGCCATGTCCACGAGCCCTGGCCGTACGTATGCGTGAGTAGGCGTTCGAGACCCCGCCCATATGTACGTACGTGGCCATATTTTATTTCTTGCACACTGGCTGCTGTATATACGTGTACATGCTACATGTGCGCCTCCACTACGACACGTGCGCGCTCTATATCGACCAGTATGTACGTACACGTTCGCGACCAGAATGACAACGCGACGTACGCTTCGACCAGGTGGGTCCTGACTGTCAGGAACTTCCTTACATGTGAAGATATAGCTGGTGGGTCCCAGCAGTCAGGGGGGCAAATCATTTTTTTCAGATGCACTTCCTTGCGTGCGAAGATGTAGCTGGTGGGTCCCAGCAGTCAGGGGGAAACATTTTTTTCGTGAAATACGGTGGCCCATCTGGTGGGTCCCCGCTGTCAGGTACAGGAATAATTATTTTGCGCGTAATAAGGAGGCACTTCCTTGCGGCTGTCGTGGACCCAGCTGTCAGCCGCTCCACGTACAGTACTCTTCCGATGGAAGTCGGCCGTTGACCACATTGACCACATCGCGTCGAGAGCACCAAGGCGGTGTACGACGGCGAGGCCTAGGAAGGCGACGATGTAGAGCCAGGGAAGACGTGGGAGTGGATGCCCACTCGTACAGGAGTATGAGGGTTCACTGGTTCGCTGTGGTGTGAGGCTGTCATCACCGCAGAATAACAGGGGGTGTGGGTGAGTAGAGGGATGGTCTGGCCAGTGGTGGGAGTAGTAGGGGGCAGTGAGGCCTCCGCCGCATCGCAGCCGGCCACGGGAGGCAGGAGCACGAGGCACGACTGGTGCTAGTTCTAGCGGCTGGAGCAAGAAGACCAGAGGTTGAAGAAGCACTACGGCCGTTGGATAGACATCGTACGGTCACTGGAGCTAGAATCGTGCATATTGACTAAGTTGACAAAGCCCTTCGTCCCCGTCAACTTAGTAGGCCCACAAGTCAGCCTCCCATTGTGGTGGGCCCACAAGTCAGCATGCCACTATACTGGGTCCCAGCTAGCAGGGGGAGTATTCATTTTTTGTGCGTAATGAGGAGGCACTTCCTTGCGTGTGAAGATATAGCTGGTGGGTCCGAGCTATCAACGACGGTAACGTTTTTTTTTGTGAAATACAGAGGCCCTTCCGGTGGGTCCCAGATGTCAGGTGGAGGAATCATTATTTTGCGCGTAATAAGGAGGCATTTCCTTGTGTGCGGCCGTGGACCCAGCTGTCAGCCTCTCCACGTACAGTCCACTTCAGATGCATGTCGGTCATTGACCATGTTGACCAGGCCTCGTGGAGAGCACCAGGGCGGTGGACGACGGTGAGGCCTAGGAAGGGAACGACACGGAGGCAGGGAAGACTCGGCAGTAGTTTCCCACGCCGAGGGGAGTACGACAGTACGAGGGTTTACTGGTTCGTCTATCATCGATGGAGAATAACAGCAGGTCTGGATGAGTAGAGGGATGGCTAGGCCAGCGATGGGAGTACGGTGGGGCGGTGAGGCCTGCGCGGCAGCACAGCCGGCCATGGGGAGGAGGGAGCAGGCAGTCCCACCGGTGCTTGTTTGAGCGGCTGGAGCAGGAAGAGCAGAGATTGAAGAAGCACGACGGCCGTTGGATGGAAATCCAACAGTCACTACTTGTGCGTTAATCTTTTTTTAGGAAATCAAATCTGTGGAAAACAGCATACAGCCCATCTGCCATTATTTCTAATAATTTACAGCCCATTTGCTAATTCTTAAGGTTTTTTTGGAGACCATATTCTTTTTGGTAGCATTACAGCCCATATTGTGGCCACGGTTAAAAAATTATACGAAATTTTGCATATTTTGGTGCGGTCCGAACTGTTTTTAATCCCAAAATTTTGAGTCACATTCAAACTAATTTTAAAAATAAATGTATATCAATATAAAATCCAACAAATTGTCCACGCATAAAAATCAATGCAATTTAAAATCTCGAAATGAAAAAAAAGAAATTTGAAACTAATTGCCGGTTTGATGTGTTTTAAAAATGTACAGCCCATTTCTCATTACTGATAGGCCATTTTCTCGGCCAACCGAATGAAGCTCTGCTCGTCTTGAAAGATTTGTAGCCCAACAGGCCTGACAAAGCGACTGTCGACCCAGTTGTCAGCCTCTCCACGTACAGTACTCTTCCGATGGAAGTCAGTCGTTGACCACATTGACCACACGGCGCTGAGAGCACCAAGCCGGTGGACGACGGCGAGGCCTAGGAAGGGGATGACGCGGAGCCGGGGAAGACGCGGCAGTGGATGCCCAGGCGGAGAGGAGTACGAGAGTTCACTAATTTGGCTGCGGTGTGAGGCTGCCTTCGCCGCAGAATAACAGGGTGTGTGTGTGAGTGGAGGGATGGCCTGGCCAGCGGTGGGAGTAGTATGGGGGCGGTGAGGCCTCCGCGGCAGCACAGCCGGCCACGGGAGGCAGGAGGAGGTGGCACGACCGGCACTATTTTGGGCGGCTGGAGCAAGAAGACCAGAGGTTGAAGAAGCACTAAGGCCGTTCGATGGACATCGTATGGTCACTGGAGCTAGAATCGTTCATATTGACTAAGTTGACAAAGCCCTCCATCCTCGTCAACTTAGTAGGCCCACAAGTCAGCCTCCCATTGTGGTGGGTCCCAGCTGGTAGGGGGTATTCATTTTTTTGTGCGCAATAAGGAGGCACTTCCTTGCGTGCGAAGATATAGTTGTTGGGTCCGACCTGTCAGCGGAGGGAACGTCTTTTTTGTGAAATACAAAGGCCCTTCCGGTGTGTCCCAGATGTCAGGTGGAGGTATCATTATTTTGCGCGTAATAAGGAGGCATTTCCTTGTGTGCGGCCGTGGACCCAGCTATCAGCCTCTCCACGTACAGTCCACTTCCGATGGATGTCGTTTGTTGACCACGTTGACCATGCTGCGCCGAGAGCACCAGGGCGGTGGACGATGGCGGGGCCTACGAAGGGAAAGACACGGAGCTAAGGAAGACACGGCAGTGGTTGCCCACGTGGTGGAGAGTATGAGGGTTGACTGGTTCGGCTGCCACCGCCGGAAAATAACAGGAGGTGTGGGTGAGTAGAGGAATAGATAGGCCAGGGATGCGAGTATATGATGGGGCCGTGAGGCCTCCACGGTAGCATAGCCGGCCAAGGGAGGCAAGAGCAGGCGGCACGACAGGCGATGCTTTGGGCGGCTGGAGCAAGAAGACCAAAGGTTGAAGAAGCACTATGGCCGTTGGATGGACATCGGACGATCACTAGAGCTAGAATCGTTCATATTGACTAAGTTGACAAAGCCCTCTGTACCTGTCAACTTAGTAGGCCCACAAGTCGGCCACCCACTATGGTGGGTCCAGCTAGCAGGGGGGATTCATTTTTTTGTGCGTCATAAGGACACACTTCCTTGCGTGCGAAGATATAGCTGGTGGGTCCGACCTGTCAGCGGGGGGAATGTTTTTGTCGCGAAATACAGAAGCCCTTCCCGTGGGTCCTAAATGTCAGGTGGAGGAATCATTATTTTGAGCGTAATAAGGAGGCATTTCCTTGCGTGCGGCCATGGACCCAGCTGTCAGCCTCTCCACGTATAGTCCACTTCCGATGGATGTCGTTCATTGACCATGTTGACCAGGCCGCGCCGAGAGCACCCGGGCGGTGGACGACGGCGAGTCCTAGGAAGGGAATGATACAGACCCAGGGAAGACTCGGCAGTTGTTTCCCACGCGGAGGAGTATGAGGGTTTACTGGTTTTTCTGCCGTCCCCGGAGAATAACATCAGGTGTGGGTGAGTAGAGGGATGGCTAGGCCAGCAATGGGAGTACGGTGGGGCGGTGAGGCCTGCGCGGCAGCATAGCCGGCCGCGGGAGGAGGGAGTATGCAGTCCCGCCGGCGCTTGTTTGAGCGGCTGGAGCAGGAAAAGCAGATATTGAAGAAGGACGACAGCCGGTGGATGGACATCCAACAGTCACTACTCTCGTGTGCATTATTTCTAATAATGTACATCCCATTTGCTAATTCTTAAGAATTTTTTTCGAGCCCATCTTCTTTTTGTTAGCATTACACCCCATATTGTGGACATGGTTAAAAAGTATACGAATTTTTGCATATTTTGGTGCGGTCAACTATTTTTAATCCCGAAATATTGATTCACATTCAAACTATTTTGAAAAATAATTTATATAAATATAAAATCCAAATAATTGTCCACGCATAAAAATCAATGGAATTTAAAATCTTGTAATTAAAAAATATTGAAACTAATTCCCGGTTTGATGTGTTTTAAAAATGTACAGCCCATTTCTGGGCAAACCGAATGAAACTCTCCTCATCTTGAAAGATTTGCAGCCCAGCAGGGCTGATAAAGCAAGTAGGCCTCGTTTGGGTATTTCTTTAAAAAATAGAACTAGGCTAGCCATTTTCAGCAAGAAAAAACACAACTGGGCTCATGATGTGGTAAACATAAATAAAACACTGGCTAGACGTGACACAGCCCCCGCACAGCCCCGTTGTTACCCTGATCCGTCGCTAAAACTAGTATAAATAAGAACTGCTTGTTCCTCGAAAAAATAAACTGCGCGACCTGCTGGGTCCCTGGTGTCAGCCACTCATAGTATAATTCTCTCGTTTATTGACTACATTGACAATGGCATGAGCCCCAGATGTCCAACCACTAGGAGGAACCATATTTTTGGGCTTGTAATATATAGGCACTTGCTTGCATACTGCCATGACGCTGGTGGGTCCCTACTATCATCCTCTCCACGTACAGTCATCTCCTTGTTCCTCTCGGTCGTTGATGACGTAGACAACACAAGAGGGCGGCGCACCGCGCACGGCGAGCGAACCAAGGCCGCAAGGCGGAGGACGACGGCGAGGCCTCGGACGGAATGAACAGGAGCCGTGGAAGATGCCCCGGTCTAGTCGCAACCCCAGTTCATCCTACTTTAAACCATGTCTCTTTATCCTTAGATATCAACGAATGTGAGGAAATAGACAATACAGTAGGCATGCTACATGGACATATGTTCCGAAAGTGATTTTATTATGTAGTTGGCACTACAATACATGCTAATGTATTACATTAGTTCACCAAAATAAGTTATGTATAAACGTGTAACCTACTTTGTTTGTTTTTGTCTCATTAGTAACTTATCTGGTACACTAATCTACAAGTTCAAACTTTCAGGAAGCTATGGAAAAATGATTGAACAGCCACAACCACCTGAAGGTGACGAGGCTACCACAGGCACAATGTCACCTCTTGCTGCAGTGCATCAGTATCTCTCCACTAACAGTGCAAAGAGCACCTTCCTACGTAATTCTGGGTTGGTTGTCAAGGTAACCTCGTCCAAATCACCTACTGAACAAAATCTTCCTACTAGACAGTGTGATACATCTGTGCTCCAGACGCAAGTCCAATCCCTAATGGACATCATTTTGGAAACAAGAATAGTGGTTGACAAATGTCATCAAGATATGAATGGTTTTGAAACCAGACTATCAGACATTCACTTTGTTGTTCAAGATCAATGGCAGAAAAAGGTGAAGATCGTGCTGCTCCATCAGATTCTAAAGCCTGAAACATTAGCACTGAGGTCAAATGATTTGTGCTTCTATACATCTGATGGTGCTTTTACTTGCAAGGACTGTAAACTTTATGCCAACAGGCCTTTTGTTGTATGGTTGGAATTTATTTTGTTGTGATACAACATTTATGATGCTGCCAAAGGCTGCAATAATTACGACACTATTTTTGTATAGTGTAGGTTTATCTTAGTAATGTATTCGGCCGAAAGCTTTGTAGGAGCCCAACATGCCAACATTCGTCGGGCCCATTCCAATTGGGCTAAAAACGATTATGGTCCAAAATTTGCATGTAGCCACTAAAAATATCTGGGCCTAAATCAGCATAAGATTTCATATTTTTATGGTAGGCTTGTGCCCATAGTGGGCCTTTAACAGGCCTAAACATAATTTGGGCCCTGAATAACAATAGGCCATTTACAGGTGTGAATATCTCGAGCCCATAAAAAACATGGGCCTTTAAAAGACCGAAAGTGAGATTGGGCCCTGATTGTGCCAAATAACCCACTAGTCTCAGCAGGCCGAAATGGTGGCCCATTTACGATGCGGATCTTTCACAGGCCGAAATTTGGACGGGCTGTAAATGCGCCGACCTAATACACGGGCCTTTAACAAGCCGGAAGTTCGGTCGGGCTAGATTATCGTCATTTTTATATGGGCCTTTAATGGGGCCTATGTGAGGTTGGGCCACATATGGCCCATCGATTTCGTCCGACGTTAACAGGACGAAAATCTCAACAGGCCGAAAGTGGCCCAAACCTATAGTGGGCCTCTAACAGGCCGAATGTCAGACATGACCGAATATGACCCAAATCTTTCATGGTCGTTTATGGGCCGAAAGTTTTAATGGCCTGTAAATGGGCCCAAATGAAGCAGGACCTTTCACAGGCCAGAAATACACCGGGCCGTAATTCGGCCCATATACTTAGCGGACTGTTAACGAGCCAGAAGTGACCATGGGCCGCGATGATGACAAGTTTAGGACAGACCATTGACGGGCCGATTTGACACTAGCCATACGGGCCTTAACAGAGAATGCTGGGCCTTTAGCTGGGCCGGCCCATTATGGTCTGCAAAATCTTGTGGGCCTTTAGATGGGCCGGTCTATTATGGCCCGCTGAGGGAGTCCTGGATTAGGGGATCTCCGGACAGTCGGACTATATCCTTTAGCCGGACTGTTGGACTATGAAGATACGAGATTGAAGACTTCGTCCCATGTCCGATGGGACTCTACTTGGCGTGGAAGGCAAGCTAGGCAATATGGATATGTATATCTCCTCCTTTGTAACCGACCTTGTGTAACCCTAGCCCCCTCCGATGTCTATATAAACCAGAGGGTTTAGGTCCGTAGGACAATAGACAATCATACCATAGGCTAGCTTCTAGGGTTTAGCCTCTCTGATCTCGTGGTAGATCTACTCTTGTAATACTCATATCATCAAGAACAATCAAGCAGGACGTAGGGTTTTACCTCTATCAAGAGGGCCCGAACCTGGGTAAAACATCGTGTCCCCTGCCTCCTGTTACCATCCGCCTTAGACGCACAGTTCGGGACCCCCTACCCGAGACCGCCGGTTTTAACACCGACATTGGTGCTTTCATTGAGAGTTCACTGTGTCGCCACCATAAGGCTTGATGGCTCCTACGATCATCGCTAGTGATGCGGTCCAGGGTGAGGCTTTCTAATATTCGGCGGCTTTGCACTGCCGGCCAATTCTCTTGGCCATCTGGAGCAGATTGAGAGCTATGCCCCTGGCCATCAGGTCAGATTTTGGAAACTTGAACTACGCGGCTGACATCCGCGGAGACTTGATCTTCGACGGATTCGAGCCCATGTCGGATGCGCCGTACAGTCTTGACGAGCATGACGTAACTCTGCCATTGGAAAGTATTCGGAAGATCGCATCCGCAGCTACTCTGTCCATCAATCCGGAGAAAGTCGCGCCATCCGAGAGCGGAGGGATGGACCCCACCATGGAGGTCGCACTCTTAGTGGCGATAGAGCCGGATACTGACTTTACCCCTTACGAGAGCCATGTATCCAAACCACTGGATTCATCCACGGCCACGGACTCCAAGCCGCTCATATCCGTGCCCGTCGAGTCCGACTGGGCACCGATCATGGAGTTCACCTCCACGGACATCTTTCAGCACTCACCCTTCAGGGATGTGCTAAATTCATTAAGGTCTCTCTCCCAGTCAGGAGAACCTTGGCCGAACTATGCCCGGGTAGAATGGGATGCGGGCGACGAGTAAATTCGCTGCCTACCCACCACCCACTTAGTAGCCACTGTCGACGACTTAACCGACATGCTCGACTTCGGCTCCGAAGAATTCGACGGTATGGACGACGAAGCCAGAGACGAACAGGATCCACCACCCTCAGGGCACTGGACCGCCACCTCCTCATATGATATATACATGGTGGACACCCCCAAAGAAGCCAATGGCGATGAGAAAGCAAAGGATGACCCCTCCAAAAAGCAACCCAAGCGCCAACGTCAGCGGCACCGCTCTAAGTCCCGCCACAGCAAGAGCAGTGATACCGACACAGGAGATAATAACACACCGGATAGTGCCGAAGACAACAACAATCCCCTCCAGCACGGTGCAGAGCTAGAGGACGAACAAGCTAGCCCCCCAGAGCAGGCAAGAGATGGAGAACCAGAGGAGGACAATTACATGCCTCTCTCCGAAGACGAGGCGAGCCTCGGCGACGACGAGTTTATCGTGCCTGAGGACCCGGTCGAGCAAGAGCGCTTCAAGCATCGGCTTATGGCCACGGCACGTAGCCAAAAGAAGAAACAGCAACAGCTTCAAGCTGATCAAGACTTGCTAGCAGATAGATGGACCGAAGTCCTTGCGGCCCAGGAGCATGAATTCGAGCACCCGACCAAGAGTTACCCCAAACGCAGGTTGCTACCTCACCTCGAGGAGGAAGCATTGAAGCCTCATTCACCAGTGTACGATGCAGTTGACCGGCCACTACGCGGCCGAGCCAGAGAGGCGTTTCAGCCTAAAGTTCAGTCTGCACCCCGTCGCCACTCAGTCAAAGATACTAAGGCCTAGGGCACCACAAAGGACCTGCGAGACATCTTGGGAAGCAAGGCAAAATCGCAAGGTCAATATATGGGACACAAACACGTGCGCCCACACGGGACGATGATCGTCGTGTCGGATACACCAAGAGTAAATCCGGCCGGGCCGAATACAGCAGACAAGACTCATACGAACTACGTCGGGATATAGCCCGGCACAGAGGCGCCGCACACCCCCTATGCTTCACCAATGAAGTTATGAATCATGAATTCCCGGAGGGTTTCAAACTCGTAAACATCGAATCATACGACGGCACAACAGATCCCGCTATATGGATTGAGGATTTCCTCCTTCACATCCACATGGCCCGCGGTGACGATCTACATGCCATCAAGTACCTCCCACTAAAACTCAAAGGACCAGCTCGGCATTGGCTGAATAGCTTGCCAGCAGATTCCATTGGCAGTTGGGAGGATTTGGAAGATGCATTTCTTGACAACTTCCAGGGCACTTATGTGCGGCCACTGGATGCTGATGACTTGAGCCACATAACCCAGCAGCCAGGGGAATCGGCTTGACAATTCTGGACACGGTTCCTGACTAAGAAAAATCAAATTGTAGACTGTAAGTATGCAGAAGCCCTAGCGGCATTTAAGCATAACATCCGCGACGAGTGGCTCGCCCGCCACCTCGGCTAGGAGAAGCCAAAAACTATGGCAGCCCTCACAACACTCATGACCCACTTTTGCGCGGGCGAGGACAGCTGGCTGGCTCGCAGCAACAACACATCAAGGAATCTGTATACCTCGGATACCAAAGACGTTGACGGTAGGCAGCATCGTAATAGACCAAAGCGCTGCAATAACGGCGATAACTCCGAAGATATGGCAGTCAACGCTGGATTCAAAGGCTCTAGATCCGGTCAGCGGAAAAAGGCATTCAAAATGTCAGGACCCCGACTCGATGCCACATAGATCTAGCATGTAACACTTCATATCACTTTGCGGCCTCACGCACGGTATTCCCACGGGTGTCGCCTTACCTTTACCCGGGACCGTTTGCGCCTTTTGGCACACGTATATGACAGTGTCGCTAGCATCCATATGATAAGGAGCCCGGGCTGACATGGCTAGTCGTAAACCCAAAGTGGCACAAACTTACAGGGACAGGCATCCATGACCCAGCATCGTACGTGTCGGTCATCAGCGAGTGAATCCAGGCTGTAGCACTGGGCTAGCAGGACTCCGGTGAACCGGGCTGTAGCGGGCTAACAGGACTCTGGTATTCATCGCGTGACATTTCCCCGAAGGGACAGACACAGGAATGAAGAAGGACACATGCCGGCCAGCCTAAGTGTTCCAGAGCAGTAGCAAGCTACCATGGCTCAGCGGTAACACTAGGAGACATTTCCCGGTAAGAGAGGCTACTAAAGATAAACAACTAGATAGTCAGATCCCACACATACCAAGCATTTCAATCATACACACAATATGCTCGATATGTGCAAAAACAACGAAGCATCACAACATGACTCTACGACACAAGTACTTATTCAATAGGCTCCGAGGAGCGAGATATTACAAACAGGGGTCTCATGACCCAACATTCAGAGCATACAAATCAAAGCACAAGCGGAAGCTATCATGTCTGGGTACAGACATCTATAAATGAAAAAGGCTGAGAAGCCTGACTATCTACCAATCCTGCCGAGGCACAAGATCGTAGCTGAGGTAACAAGCTAAACGTCGAAGACCACACGGAATTACTAGTGAGACTGAAGTCTCTCTGCAAAACATAAAATAGGCAAACGTGAGTACAAATGTACCCAGCAAGACTTACATCAGAACTATCTACATATGCATCATTATCAACAAAGGGGATGGTGGGGTTTAACTGCAGCAAGCCAGCTTTGACTCGGTGGCTATCCTGAACTACGACTGCAGGTAACTCTTTTGAGGTGGCGCACACGAGTCCACATATTCACCATATCAATACACCACTATGGATCCGCTCCCGTCTCCCTACGAGAACGCCATCCATAGCACTCACGCTTATCTTGCGTATTTTAGAGTATCCACTTTCACTTGTCTATGAACTGATATAAGCAACCCAGAGGTCCTTTTCCGTGGACACGGCTATTCGAATAGATGATGATAACCCTGCAGGGGTGTACTTCTTCATACATGTTTCCACCACTTAGCGTCTGCACACGACATGTGCTCGGCAGACTTCAAGCGAAAGCCGACGTGGGTGTAGACCACGACCTACCTAAACACTCAAGTCTCTAGTCCAGGTTTATCGCCTATTCGGGTTCCATCCATGAGGAGATCTGGCCGGAGTTTCGCTCACAGCCCCAAACGATGTGAACAGGGTTCCGTGACACCAAACGGGCGCCCGGTTTACCCGGCCACGTGCCTACCGCATCACAGCCCACCCCTACGGTCAGCGCTGTCCACGGCCTCCAGCATACTACAAACACCAGAAACTACTTGCAACTCCTGGACAGAGGACAAGGGTGAATAAGAAGTCGAGCGGGGTCATATTTCAGGGCCCAATGTATGGTAGTAGCTGAATCATGGATCACAAACACAGAACTCAGTTCTTGAGGACGGCTGCAATGAGACAACCCACCATGTACTCCTACATGGCCTCTCACCGCTACCTTTACCAAATCGTGTTCACACACTTAGCTCACACACAGTAGGACAGGTTCACACGCCTCTGATTCATCCCCGATGAATCAGACCTGACTCAACTCTAAGCAATAGCAGGCATGACAAACAAACATGAATGAGTAGGCACATCAGGGCTCAAACAACTCCTACTCATGCTAGTGGGTTTCATCTATTTACTGTGGCAATGACAGGTCATGCAAAGGATAAAGGGGTTCAGCTACCGCAGCAGGTAACAGATGAATCGGTGTTGTCCTAATGCAGTAAAAGAGAGCAGGAGCGAGAGAGTAGGATTGTATCGGAATGAACAAGGGGGTTTTGCTTGCCTGGCACTTCTGAAGATAACATTGAGTCTTCATCAGTGTCAACGATCACATCATCGGTATCACGTCTATCAAGAGGGGACAAATACCGGCAACACAGAAAGGAACACAATCAATGCAATGCACAATATGATGCATGATCATGACATGGCAAAATGAATGTGTTTTGGGCTAATGCAACTAGCAACAGATTAAATGAAGTTGGTTTGAATACAAGATTCAAATTCAAACTCCATATGTGATTATTTAAATGCCCTTTAATTGATTTGCCCTAAACAGTAGTGATAAGTTGTTCTAACATGCATGAAAATGGTACAGATGGATTCCTTGAATTTTTCTGATGATTTTTCATATATAATTTATTAAATTTGGAGTTACGGTTAATTTTCTATGAATTTTAGAAGTTTTAGTTATTTTCTGGAATTTATAAATCATTTAATAATTATCTAAATTCCAGAAAGGAATTATTGCGTCAGCACTAGGTCATGCTGACCTCAGCATAGTCAACAGGGGCTGGTCCGGGTCAAACCTGACCAGTGGGGCCCACTGGTCAGTGACAGGGGGTTAACGGGGGTTTATTTAGTTTAATTAAGGATTAGGACAAAAGGGCCCACATGTCATTGTCCGCAGGGGGGTTATTTAATTAAATTAAACTAACTAATTAACAGGGGGCTGGCCCCACCTGTCATCGACCCAGGGGGGTCAAACCTCGGTCAAATGACCCAAACAGGCCGGCGGCTCAACGCCGGCGGCAACAGGCACGGCGGAGGGCTTCAGAATCGCTCCTCCGGCGTCCAAATGGACGGAGGAGAGCGGCTACGGGGAGCTGGAGCTCACCCGCACCCGTTTCAGCAAGCAGCAGCAGCTAGGGCGGCCGGGGACGATGGCCCCGAGCTCGGCAGCGGCGGCCGGAGCTCGGGCGTGCTCGGGTTCGGCGTTACACGGCACGGCGAGGTCAGCTGATGGGCTCTACGGGATGCTGGGGTCACTAGGAACACCCGGAGACAACGAGCGCAGGCGGAGGAGCTCGGGAGCACGGAGCTCACCGGCCATGGCGGACGGCAGCTTCGGGTGCTCGTGGGGCGGCGGCTACAGGGTGCACGCGAGGGAGAGAGATGAGGGGAAACGAAGGCAAGCTCACAGGGGTTGCGACGGTGGCCTCGGGGAGCTCGGGGAGGCACCGGAGCCGACGAATTTGACGAAGATGGCCGGTGGGTCCGAGGTAGAAGACGACGGCGATGGCGGTGATGCAGGGGCTCCCGCGGTGTGCTTCTCGGCGAGGAGGAAGAGGGGGTCGGGGCGGATCTCCTGGGTACTTCGGGTGGCAGTGAGGAGCACGGTGGCTACGGCGAACGGCGTCGGCGACGACGAGCTCCGCTCGGGCGCATGCAGGGAGAGAGCAGAGGAGGGAACGGGGTCCAGGGGAAGAGAGGGGAGGTGCAGGGGGCGAGGGGGAGTGCGTGGCGCCCTCGGGTGCCTCCAGCGGCGAGCGGGTAAGCAGGAGGTGGCCGGAGCGTGCGCGCGCGCGTCGGGCACACGCCCTCCTGCCTACTGGCAGGAGGTTGAAGACGGTGGCGACCGGGGTGGGCTGGGCCGCACAGTGCTGGACCAGCACAGGAGCTGGGCCGGCTCTGGTGGGCTGCACAGGTAAGCTTTGCTCCTTTTATTTTTTTCTGTTCTGTTTCCCTTTTTATTTTATTTTGCCACTGTTTTCAAATTCAAAATAATTTCATACAGTGCCAAAACATTCTGAAATATTTTATGTTACCTCTCTGGACTATTCCAAAAGTACATAAAATATTTCAAAGCATTTGAAAATATATTCATTATATATTATGAATATATCCCCAAATTCAAATAGATTATTGATTTAAATTCAGAGACCAAATAATTCCTTAAAAATATTCCAGAATTTTGGTTTGATGTATAACCCTTGCCAAATTTCACAAAACTATTTTTAGGGCATTTTGGATTCACAGAATGCAATTTAAGGGTTGCTTGCCCTTCTTTTAATTAGGGTTTTGAGGCTTCTGAATTCCTCAGTTCAAATTTCGTTTGAATTTAACATGATGCAGCAACCAAGCTAGTACAAGGCCAAGGTAGAGCTAGGGATGTGACACAAAAGAAATACTCCGGCTCCGTCCAATATGGATCGCATACTGGATCGCTCGTGACAAATCCACGACACCCCCGACAAGCCAGTCAATCACACCAACAGAGAGTGTTGGGTGTTCAAGCAGGCCGGCAAGTTAAATGCCCAACACAAGGACAAGGGGTTGCATAGCGATGACGAGGAGGAGCCACGGCCGCCGAACCCAGGAGGACAGAAGGGGTTTCCCCCACAAGTGAAGACAGTAAACATGATATATGCAACCCACATTCCCAAGAGAGAGCGGAAGCGTGCACTAAGGGACGTCTACGCGATGGAGCCCGTCGCCCTGAAGTTCAACCCATGGTCTGCTTGTCCGATCACCTTCGATCGCAGGGACCACCCCACTAGCATCCGTCATGGTGGATCCGCCGCACTGGTGCCAGACCCCATCATTAACGGATTTCACCTCACTCGAGTCCATATGGACGGCGGCAGCCTGAACCCGCTTTATCAGGATACAGTGCGAAAAATGGGTATCTATCCCTCAAGGATCAAACCCAGCAAAACCACCTTTAAAGGCGTCGTCCCAGGTGTAGAGGCCAATTGCACAGGCTCAATCACACTGGAAGTGGTCTTCAGATCACCAGATAACTTCTGAAGTGAAGAGTTAATCTTCGACATCGTCCCGTTTCACAGTGGCCATCATGCACTGCTCGGACGAACATCATTTGCAAAATTCAATGCAGTGCCGCATTACGCATACCTCAAGCTCAAGATGCTAGGACCTCGCGGGGTCATAACAGTAAATGGAAGCACAGAACGCTCACTCCGTACGGAAGAGCATACTGCGGCCCTTGCAGCAGAGGCACAAAGCAGCCTATTCAGACAGACCACTCATTCGGCCCTACAGCCCCCGGACACCTTCAAGCGCGTCCGGAATAATCTGCAACATGATCGCCTGGCGCGATCTATGGTCGCCTAGCAATTCGGCCCCCGTCCCAGTCCCAGTGCAGCAATGAAATTTGTGTCGTGTGTACATAACTACGCATTGAAAATACCATGGACATAGGCGGGGGCACAATCAGGACATGCCCCGCATTGTGGCTTAACCACACCAAGGGCTGTATACCTTTGACATTCACTCTCTCTTTCAGGGCCTAATTCTTCGGAAGGCCTTTCCGGCAGTTCAACGGCCGGACACATTCCGGAAGCAACAACCAAGGCGGCAAGAAGCTAAGATGAACACGGGAACCGCCAGGCGGTCTCTAGTAATACTTGATATACCCGCTTTTCACTATTATTGCATAGCTTGCCTTGGATAGGACATTTCGAATTGTCCTACTTTACGCTTATTGCACTACTTGTACCAGTGCGCTTCGACGTATTATTCAAATAACAATGCATATTATTAAACTGTTATTGCATTATTTAAGTTTTTATCTTTCTCTTATATGTCCATTTACGACATTCCGCACCTGCACGCTCGGGTACGGTTAGTACACCAGGGGCTTTCGTTCACCCCGTAATACGGTGCAAGAAGTCTGAACACTTCCGACAATGCGGCACCCCGAACTTATAGCATTATATGCATCAACTCCGAATCATGTCTTGGGTCAAATGTTGTGTTGCCCGGCTCCCATGCTTTGGTACCTTACGTTCCGCTATATCGGCTAAGGTAGCGGTGGGAGAACTACTGCGATTGTGTCCCAGTTCTTCTGGACGAGCACCTCATTAGAGAAAGCCAAAAACTGACTATCATGATAAGGCGAGAGACTTGTCGCTATTCGAGAGGTCTCAAGTCCTTAAAGACTTTTTCTGCTTCGGGCGAGGAGTCAGCCTTGTCCGGCTTAGGCGTGTATAGCACCCCAAATTCGGCCCTCCGAATACCAGGGGCTTTGCCAAAAATTTAAAATCATAGACTTCTATGGCTAAGTGAGAGTGATAAATCATTATAGTCTGATTGCCTGGTTCGTTGCGCTGAGCACCTCGCTTGAAGGACCCAAAATTGGGGTAAAGAGTGTTCAGATTTACCCAGAACACCCTAGTACTAGCTACATGGGGATAGAAGCCGACGATTGGCCAACTCTCAGATTTTATAAACGGCCACACAGAAGGTAATATTTTAAATTAAGAAAGCGCCGCATGGCGCAAAAGAACTTGTTTTATATTACAAGATCACATGGGCATGTTCATTCAAAAATTACATCCTTGGCACACTCATCCGCCACTAAGAGGGAACCCTTCAGGACGCTCTCATAGTAATTCTCGGGGCAGCAATGCTCCTTGCCCTCCGGCGGCACCACCTTCACAAGCTTCATGGTGTCCAGCTTCGCCCAGTGCACCTTCGCCCGGGAAAAAGCTCTGCATGCACCTTCGATGCAGACGGATCGCTTGATGACTTCAAGCCGTGGGCAGGCTTCCACCAGCCGCCTCACCAGGCCGAAGTAGCTACCGGACAAGGGCTCGCCAGGCCACATCCGGACAATAAGGCCCTTCATGGCCTGTTCGGATGCCTTGTGAAGTTCGACCAACTGCTTTGGCTAGTCGCTCAAGGACACGGGGTGTTCGGTCCCAGTATACTGAGACCAGAACAACTTCTTCGTTGAGCTCCCCTCCTTAGCCCGGTAAAACTCTGCGGCATCCAGCACACTGCGGGGAAGATCTGCAAACGCTCCTGGAGAGCTCCGAACTTGGGTAAGAAAAAGGAAAGTCTCCTTCACATGCTTGCTTTGCATATTGAATGCCTTACCCGCTGCTATCTTCTTTGCCGCATCAATCTCCTGGAGGGCCTTGTGGGCTTCGGCCTTGGCGCTCCAGACACTTTCAAGTGCCCGCGCGAGCTCGGACTCCTGTGTCTTGGAGTCAAGCTCCAAGGACTCGTGCTTCTTGGCAAGAGCCTCAAGCTCTTGCTGCACCTCGCCCACTCGGGCTTCTTGTTTCTCCCGTTCAATACGTTCTTTGGCCGCTTTGTTTTCGGCCACGGACAACGCCTTCCTTAGGGTCTCCACCTCGGTCGTGGCCCCTGACAAATTCATGATGATCCTATTAATTTGCACAGAACTTCTTTTTAACTATATAAAATGGGGTATATCTTACCTTTGCTCTCTTCGAGCTGCCCCTTGGTAAGGTCGAGCTCGTCCTCGGACCGCTTCAGGGCCTGCTTCAGCACAGAGACCTCTGCAGTGCATGCGGCAGCGGCAAGCAGGGAAGCATGCACATACACATCGACATACTCTGATTAGACTCCTGAGTTATCATTTGATACTCCATTCGGCATTTCTTCGCGAACGCCCAACATAGCATCAGGGGCTACTATCTATGCGGTAATATTTTTATCTTTTGAATGCTTACCTCAAATCCTATTAGGAGGCTGGCGCAAGCTTCGGTCAGCCCGTTCTTGGCGGACTGAACCTTCTTAACCACTGCACTCATGATAGTGTGGTGTTCTTCATCGATGGAAGCGCTGTGAAGCGCTTACAGCAAGTTGTCGGGTGCCTCTGGTTGGACAGAGGACATCGGCACGGATGGTTGGCCCCCTTAATGGGGGACCACCTGCCGAAGTCTGGAACCATTGAAGGTTCCGACGCGGCGTCCGGCTGGGGCCCGAACTCGAAGCCCATAGGAGCCTCGCTCCCTTGGTACCCAGGGTCCGGGAGGCCGCCGTGAGGTGCCCCCAGGATCGCCTCCCCTTGGGATGGTGCCTCTTGAGACACCACCTCGGCTTTGTCCATAGGGCGAGGTGTGGAAGCCGTCGGAGGAGAACCACTGTTCATATTCAACAAGCCCAAAGAGCCGCTCGACGAGGGTACGTCGAGACGAGCTCGGGCCGGACTACATAATCAGGTTCGGCATGAGCAAAGGCAGTACAATAAAACATACCATGAAGTACTATGGTGTCCGGACACTTACGACTTCGCCAGGGGCTTGTCCCTGGGTAGCCACTCGTCGCCGCTGTCGGTGGATGTCGTGGCACAGTCCGGAGGGAGGGTCTTTCCCTTCTTGGACTCTTCGGCCTCCCCGGATGGGTCGGCCTTCCTTTTCTTGTCTCCCCCGGCGGGGGGGGGAGAACTTTTCTACTCCTCCTCGTTTCCATGGGCGGAGTGCGCGTCGGACTCATCAGACGATGAGTCCGATAGAACCATCTTGCGCCGGAGACCCTTTTGGGTCCCCACGGCCTTCATCTTGGCCGTCTTTTCCGGCACCTCGTAAGGTGCCGGAGTCAGCATCTGCGTTAGAAGAGCATTTGCAGGATCTTCGGGCAGGGGGGCTGGGAAATCAACCTGCTCCACTATCTTTATTCAGTCCTGTTAATAACATGAAAGCTTAGATCCAGCACATAACTAAACCAGGGAACATAAATACCCTGAGAGATATAAAAGCCTACCGAATGGGCGAGGCGCTTTGCGTTGAGTCCGCGGTCCTTGGTGAGGGAGGGAGGCATCTCGACGACCTTGAACAGCACCCTCCAAACGTCCTCGTGCTTCGTGTCGTAGAGCTCTCGCAGCGTCTGGTGCTGGGCCGAGTCGAACTCCCACAAAACAAATGCCCGTTGTTGGCACGGAAGGATCCGGTAGAAGAGCATAACCTGGACCACATTGACGAGCTTGATTTTCTTGATCGTCATGTTCTGGATGCAGGTCTGGAGTCCGGTCAGCTCTATAGAAGAACCCCAGGACAGGCCCTTCTTCTTCCAGGAGGTGAGCCGCGTGGGGATTCCGGATCGAAATTTGGGGGCCGCCACCCAGTTGGAGTCGGGCGGCTCGGTGATGTAGAACCACCCCGATTGCCACCCCTTTACGGTATCCATGTAAGTACCCTCAAGCCAGGTGACATTGGGCATCTTGCCCACCATGGCGCCTCCACATTCTTCTTGCTGGCCTCCCACCACCTTCGGTTTGACATTGAAGGTTTTCAGCCATAGGCCGAAGTGGGGCCTGATGTGGAGGAAGGCCTCGCACACGATGATAAACACCGAGATGTTGAGGATAAAGTTGGGGGCCAGATCATGGAAATCCAGCCCGTAGTCGAACATGAGCCCGCGGACAAACGGGTGGAGAGGAAATCCCATTCCGCAGACGAAATGGGAAAGAAAAACTACCCTCTCATGGGATTCGGGCGTTGGGACGATCTGCCCCGCATTCGGCAGCCAGTGTGCGATATTCGCAGGTAGGTATCCGGCCTCACTTAACTTTTTGATGTTTTCCTCCATGACAGAGGAAACCATCCACTTGCCTCCTGCTCCAGACATGCTTGGAGTGGTTTGAGAAGAGGAACGCGAGGTTGGGCGCTAGAGCTCGAGTGTGCGGGAATGGGAAAGCGAGAAGGAAGAAGGCATGAGTGCAAAAAGTAGATCTTTGTCCCTTTTATAAGGGCGGAGGAGGCAATGAGTCTCCCCACTTGCCTGGCAAAACCGCTTGTTACCCAGGCGCCATAATTGATGGCGCGGTTGGGTTACCCACGTCCGTATTAATGAGAATCCCGTGATAAGGGGAACACGATCTCTGCTTTGACAAGACGTATTGAGAAAACCGCCTCGCGATATGTGCGGAGCTGGTTGAGAAAAGAGGTTTGAATATTAACCGGCCCATGAAGTGATGTCATACTATCAAAACATGTCAGCAGATTGGATTTATGGAAGTATTATTCTCTCTATGGTGGTATGTGGAACTTATTTTACAGGGTCGGACACTATCCTTGTATTCAAACTCTTCAATGGTGTATTCGGAGGAGGAACCCGCCTTGCAATGCCGAAGACAACATTGCGCGCCGGACTCATCGTCATTGAAGCCTAGTTCAGGGGCTACTGAGGGAGTCCTGGATTAGGGGGTCTCTGGACAGCCATACTATATCCTTGGGCCGACCTGTTGGACTATGAAGATACGAGATTGAAGACTTCATCCCGTGTCCGATGGGACTCTACTTGGCGTGGAAGGCAAGCTAGGCAATACGGATATGTATATCTCCTCCTTTGTGACAGACCTTGTGTAACCCTAGCCCCCTCCGGTGTCTATATAAACCAGAGGTTTAGGTCCGTAGGACAACAGACAATCATACCATAGGCTAGCTTCTAGGGTTTAGCCTCTCTGGTCTCATGGTAGATCTACTCTTGTAATACTCATATCATCAAGAACAATCAAGCAGGACGTAGGGTTTCACCTCTATCAAGTGGGCCCGAACCTGGGTAAAACATCGTGTCCCCTGCCTCCTGTTACCATCCGCCTTAGACGCACAGTTCGGGTAAAACACATAGCTACAGGTACATACCCTCAGCCCCGAGGGAGAACTACTCCCTCCTCGTCATGGAGAGCACCGGGATGATGAAGATGGCCACTGGAGAGGGATTCCCCCTCCGGCAGGGTGCCGGAACAGGTCTAGATTGGTTTTCGGTTGCTACGGAGGCTTCTAGCGACGGAACTCCCGATCTATTGTGATCCCCGGTCGTTTTAGGGCATATGGAGATATATAGGCGGAAGAAGTACGTCAGGGGTGCCACGAGGGGCCCACGAGGGTGGAGGGCGTGCCCAGGGGGTGGGCGCGCCCCCTACCTCGTGGCCTCCTCGAAGCTTCCGTGACGTGGACTCCAAGTCTCCAGGGCTTCTTCTGATCCAAAAATAAGTTCCGTGAAGTTTTAGGTTAATTGGGCTACGTTTGGTTTTCCTTTTCTGCAAAACCCTAAAATAGGCAAAAAAAACAGAAACTGGCACTGGGCTTTGGGTTAGTAGGTTTGTCGGTGGGAACGACACCTATGGGATCACAAGAATCCCTACTATTGTTGCGGGGCGCGGGGTCATGAGAAGAGCGGATCAAACAGATAGCACACGGTTCGTTTATCCAGGTTCGGGCCGCGAGGATGCGTAAAACCCTACTCCTGCTTTGGTGGATTGTATATCTGTGTTCTTGAGCTAGTTATGGGGCGTGAGGAGCTCTAAAAAGCCGAATCCTCCTCCTGGTCGCCTCGGGCCTCCTTTTATAGGAAAGGGGTTGCCACAGTGGCACATAGGAGGTGGAAAGGGTACAGTGATGTGAGGTTATCGCTCACATTACATGACAAGGCGCATTTAATGTGTCTTGCCCAGGTGTCCTTGCTTTATCGGGGACGGGGGAGAGCCCTGTCCCCTCCGTCGCCGCTCCCTCTCGTGTCGACACGCGCCCTGGCAAGCGGCGCCCGCGGTGCCATGTAGGCAGGCAGGCAGCTGAGGTCGCGCAGTGGTGGGTCTTCACGAAGATCCGCATGCCGCCACGCAGGTGCCTGCCCAGCTGGTTGGGTCGGCAGCTGCATGCAAACGGCGGTGGAGGTTTGACTGGTGTGGGCCTGATGGTGGCCCTACGGGTGTTCTTGGCAAGGGCCTTGCCGGGGCCCCGGCAAGGGTCTTGCCATGGTGCCTGCTGTCATCCCCGGCAAGGCTCTTGCCGGGGGCCTTGTGGTCCTCCTTGGCTGGGATCCCGCCAAGGATCATCATCTTCTTAAGGGTGTATCTGATCTTGAATGTCTTCACAAAGATCTGCAAGCCACCACAGGGATGTCTCCCGAATCCTTGCCCCCATGGGGGCAGTGGACTCAAGGGTGACTTGCTCCGTAGGTGTGGGGCGAGCTGCCACGGCAAGGGTCTTGCCGGGTTTGCTAAAACCGCCTCCCGGCAAGGATCTTGGCGGGGGGGGGGGGTCTGCTTCATCCCCTTTGCTCTTTGTGGTCTTGGTCTTGGCGTCGTTCTGCTTCTCCTGAGCTTCGGCCTTACCTTGGCTCACCTCCCTTGCCTTGCTCAGTGTGGTGGCGCCCGTGCATAGTTATAGGGGTACAAAAAGTGTACCCCTCTTTTTGTACACCGACAAGAGCCCCCGGGGCTGGGCCACACGTAAGCTCAATCGCGCCGTTGGGCTAGGCCCAAAAACGGTGCGCGGGCAGGCGGGGCGGTTTTTACCGCGGTAAGTTTCTTCGCGCGTTGTGCTTCCCACGCTTCCTGCACGTGGCGCGGCGTGGGGAGGCGTGTGTGACTTGGGCGGCATGCATGGGGTTGGTTCCCGCAGGCATGTGTCATGTCATGGTAAATTTGAAAGGAGGCGGCCCGTTGTTTTCCCCCACAAGAAAGGAATAACCGCGGGCGCGCTGCTCACTTTCTCCTCTTTCCTCATGCCTTTTGCAATCTCAGAGCCGCCGTTTCCTCTCTTCCTTCCTTCCTAAGCTTCCGTCGTCGCCCGCTGTCGTTGCTTCGCCATCCCCCATCCTCAGCCCTCTGAACTTCTTGGTCGCCATGGCTCCCAAATTCGCCAAGGGCAAGGGGGTGGGTAATGGCGCCGGGACGGTGGAGCCACCGAAGAGCGCGCTGTCAGGGGACCGGACGAAGTCCGCCTTCTTCTTCCCCTTGACGGTTGATGTTGAAGAGCTCCGGGCCTCCTTCTGGCCCCTATGGGGAGTGAAGACGGGGGGAGAGGATTCGGGACACCTAGCGACGCGCGTCATTCCTGCTGCTTGCGTTGATCCTGCCTCAAATCGGTACCCCTTCTTCATTGATTACTTTTCTTGCGGGTTATGCCCCCCTTTCTCCGATTTCTTCTACGACGTTATGCGCACCTTCAGCTTTCGCCTCTTGGATTTTACTCCGAATGCGGCGGCGTGCATGGCTTTCTTTGCGCATCTTTGAGAAGGCTTTGCCGGGGTGCAGCCCAACACGGCGCTCTTCCGCCATTACTTCTTCCCTCGAATCCAGCCGGGAGGATCCGTCTCCGGTTGCGTCACCTTGATCTCAAGATCCAACGGGGCGTACCCGGATGGTGCCGTGAAGGAGAGGTGGGAGGAATGGCATGGCCGGTGGTGCTGGATTGAAGATGAAAACCCGCCGGAATTCTGCAAGGTCCGCCGAGTGCCGCCGGTCCATGGCAGCGATTGGAGCAACGTCGAAGCCGCCGACGGGAGGCTCACCGTCGCCACCACCAGGATTCTTCGGCTCACCCAGGCCGGACTCACCCTTGAGATGATCGGGGCAGACTTCATTCGCCGCCGGATCACGCAGTTGCACAACAAGAGGAGGCCAGCTTGGCTCTTTACGAACCCGGCTGACATTATGCGACTCCGCCCCGGCCTCGATCACAACTTCACAGTGCTGGCGCATGCCCACTTCTGCCAGCGGCTTTTCCAGCTTGATGTGGGTCGCGATGGTGAGGTCGAGCGGACCGGCAAGGCCGCGAGGGCTTCTGCAAAGGTTGGCAAGGCCCTCAAGGGGCCATTTTTCAAGCTGCCAGCGGGGGTGGTCCCATTGTGCAACAATTCGCGTCGATCCGAGATCATCGCCATGATGCTGGACTGTAATGCGCACAGCCCTGTCCCGAGCTGGGAGGAGCCGAAGGACGAGGACGTGCAGCAATTCTTCAACACCCTGATCGAGGTGTACGTCAATGCCGACACCGAGCGGTGGCTTATCATGGACACCACCGAGGCAGAGCTGGACTACATCGCCACCAGGGCGAGGGAGGCACAGCTTGCCATGGAGGCCGGCAGCGCCGGGGGCATGGAGGACAAGGCCGCAACGGCGGCGGAGGAAGAGGAGCTCACCCGGTGGGCGGCGGCCTCCAGGAGGGTCAGCAGCGCCGACACTGGATCTCCGCTCGTCGAAGACGCGGTCGACGAGTCGTCGGGGGAGGAGGAGGATGTGGCGGCGGGCTCGACGGCAACCAGGGGAAGAGGGCGAGTCCCGCGGCGGGCTGGCTCCGGTGAGCCGGTCCGGCCCGGCAGGGCTCCGCGGCCTCAATTGACCCTGGAGGGGTCTGGGCGCCACACGAGGGCTATGGCAGCCAAGAGGCTGACGAAGGCTGCTGAGAAGAAGAAGACAATAGCCCCTTCCTCATCCGGGCGCACACAAACCCCGCCGCCTCCTTCGCCTCCTCCAGCAGGCGTCGACTCGGATGATGATGTGGAGCTCCCTTTTGATCTCGGGCCTCTCAGCCCGGAGAGGAAAAGGAAACTGGTGGAAGAGGAGGAGACAAATGATGAGTAAGTTCTCCTTTCCTTTCTGTTATTTCCATTTCCTCGAATTGTGTCGCTTGTCTTGATCCATTTTTGCTTCCGTAGAGAGGCAGAGACGTTGGCCCAGAGGGTGAAGAGGGCGAGGACCTCGGCGAGCAGCCAACCCCCGGCTGGGGCTTCAAAGACACCACTGGTGGTGCTGAGCAGCCCGGACAGCAGCCCCCGGCGCAGCCCCCAGCGTAAGTTCGCCACCCTCTTCTTACTCAACATGTGGTAGGCGCTCGATGCTATGATGCTGACCTTGTCGGGTTTGCAGGAGGGGAGCGGCAGCAGGAGGAGCCACAGAGGGCTACTCCTAACACACCATCCCCATCGACTATGCCACCGCGGGGGGCGTCCCCGGCAAGGGCATCAAGCACGAAGCCCACACCCATGGAGGAAGAGGGGAACTTGGGCGCTGGTGGCTCTGCCACGGCGCCAAATGCTGGCAGAGAGGGGACTTCTGCTTCACAGCCTGGCACTGGTGAGTCTCCTGTCCTTCGTCTCTGTTTTTCCCTTATTATTTTCTTGGCTTCCATGCTCCCACTACTACCCAGATCCTCCTTCAACAGGTATGGAGGACGTGGATACCGTTGCTGGGAACATTGCTGAGGAGGCCGCCAAGGATGCTGCCGAGGTCGCCGCTGATGAGGCCGCCAAGGATGCTACCGAAGACACCGCAGTTGGGGCCGCCAAGGCGACCGAGGAGGCTTCTGCCGAGGGCGCCAACGGTGGGCCTACCGGGGAAGCCGGCAAGGCCACCGTCGAGGAAGAGGCGGTTGATGATCAGCCTCCCTCCTCCTCAACCTCGGGCCCCGGCAGGTATCTGAAGGTGGGCGATGATCTTTTCGTCCACCTCCCAGGGGCGTCAAGTTCCTGAGCGCCCGTCGAAGGGGAAGTCTTTGACGGCGAGGTGCTTGCCGCCACCGGGCTTGAGGTTGTCGGTGAGTCGGGCGTTGGCGGTGACGGTTCTCCGGAAGAGCAGCTTTTCCGCGCTATGGAGGCCAACTTCCGAAAACTCCAGGCGCTCTACCGTGTCCGTCTGGACAAGGTTAAGTCCAGGATGGCAATGGTGGACCAGGCGGAGGTGGATTTCAAGGCGCGCGTTGCTGAGACGCAGACCTGGTTCCACTAGACTCGCCAGGAGCAGAGGGCCCTTCAGGAGGAATTGGCCAAGCGCAATGTCGAGCTCACCATGAAGATGGCTGACATCGAGAAGGCCCAGGAACAGGCGGCGAACTTGGCTGCCGCGGCCGAGGCCGTCCGGAACCAGCATCAAGCCGCACTGGATTCCCAGGAAGAGGACCTCACCGCGCGTGAGGCGAAGCTTTCCGCAGCGCTCCGTGGCAAGGATGAGGAGCTCGAGGCCCTTGTCGCGTGGCAGACTCGTGAGCTGGAGCAGAGGCACAAGGAGGCACTCGATGCCCAGGCTCTGGCCCATGCCGACAAGGTAAGGGAGTTGGAGGTGGCGCAGGACGAGCTGAAGGAGCAAGCCCTCAAGCTGTCCAACGAGAAGAGCACGCTCAACAATGCCTTGGTGGAGGCGCAAGGATCGGTCATCAGCAGGGCTGGGGAGCTCTCCGAAGCGCAAAACTCCGTCAGAGACCTCAAGCTGAAGCTGGAGGATCTCGAGAAGATGCTGTCGGAGAGCAGGGCTCGGGAGGAGACCTTGACCAGGAGCCTGGAGGAGGAGAAGCAGCTGCGGGCGAACGAGGCCGCCTCCCACCAGGATTATGTGGCGGGCGAGAACAGATGGATCAGCCGTCTGGAGGAGGTCGCCGGCAGGTTCACCTCGCAGTTGGCCACCATGGGGATGCCAACCGTGAGGTACGCCCCTGAGCGCAGCGGGACCGTCAACACCAAGTTGACCCTGTTCTTCGAGGGCGTCCTCAGAGCCTTGGCTTATCTTCACTCCAATAGGACGGCCACGCTGGCCGAGGAGGCCCGGCTAATTTGCCGGAGGGTCGTTACCAAGGTCCTCAACAAGATGGCGTACTGGAATCCCGATCTTGACTTCGCGGCCGCGATGAAGAGCTTGCCGGATGGTGCTGACCTCACGATGCTCAAGGAGCGCATCAAGCCCATCACCGACTGCATCGACGAAATCAAGAGGGTGGAAGGCTAGCGCCGGGATTAGGCAACCCGTTCTTCTTCGCCGCTGTGGGCTCCCGACCAAGACAAATTTTATCTTTAGTTAGAACCGCAGCTATGATGTGATGTAATATAACTTTGAAGTACTCTCAATTTTCATGCATGTTATTTCCCCGTCCAATTCCTCTTTGTATGCGTGCCCTACACTACTAGGAAAAGGGCTATAGATAGGATTGATACTAATGGTGCACCATGGAAGCAGTGCGCCACTACTATATACTAATGGCGCACCGGTTGGTGATGCGCCATTTGTGTGGAAGACACTAATGGCGCACCAGAAACAGGGTGCGCCACTAGTATTAAATTTTTTTTCCAGTTTTCCATACAAACTAATGGCGCATCAGGTCGAAGTGCGCCATTACTAGTTCTAACTAGTAATGGCGCACCAGGCAGACAGTGCGCCATTACTGTAAAAAAATTATTCTTTTTTTTGCAAAACTACTAATGGCGCACCGTTTCACAGTGCACCATTACTAGTTTAAACTAGTAATGGCGCACTATTACCCAGTGCGCCATTAGTATATATATATATATATATATATATATATATATATATATATATATTACTTTTTTGCAAAACTACTAATGGCGCACCACCTGCAGGTGCGCCATTAGTAACCAGGGTTACTAATGGCGCATTTGCTGGTGGTGCGCCATTAGTAACCTGGGACCCCAACAAGATATTTTGGACAGCCCCACACCTACCCACTCACTTTCCCCACTTCATTCCCTCCACCTCCTTCTCCAAGCTTTCGGCTGCCTCCTCCTCCTCACCTCATTTCCACCATAGATTCATCAAAATTAAGTGGTGAAATTACCTTTTTTGATAGGTAAGTAAGGGGAAAGCTATCTTCATGATGTAGATCTACTTTTTTCTCCCTAGCTCGCTCCAACAACGTGCACATGCACTTTTTATGGCCTAGCTAGATCTATGTATGTTTGTGCTGTTGCATGTGTTTGTGGTGTTGCATATATGTTTGTGTTTGAAGGTACCAGTATTTGAAATGCGATAGTTGCCAATATTTTGCCGGAATGTTTTGATTCATTTCCATTTTGGCGAGAATTTTGGCACTATGCATTCTTTTTGGTCCTATTTTTAGGGAAGGTCATGCCAAATTTTTTCTTGGTTCTAAAATATCGTTTTGCTCTACCCCGCAGGCGACCATGGTCCGCACGATGACTGAAGGCATCGTGAATAGGGTTTTGAGCTCCATGAAGGCCGAGATGCTTCAAAAGAACGAGACGGCGATAAGATGTCTGTGTCAAAGATGCAAGCTGAAGAGCCTTATTACGGACCCGAATTCCGGGCAGGTGCGGGACCACCTGCTCTTGCGTGGTTTCATGGATGGCTATCGGTGGCAAGGTGATGAAGATGACTATGAAGTCATCCATGGGGGCCGGGCAAGAAATGAGGAAGGGCAACAAGACAAGTACCACCGCGGCGAGGGCAGGCGAGAAGACGAAGAATCTCCAGGACATGATCATGATGGTGATGCTATACACAGTCATCATGTAGAAGATGTCGTACATGATGATGAGCAAGATCAAGACGAAGGGCATGATCATGAAGATGAAGATGTCGGAGCAGACGACGATGGAGGCTGGGTGCAGGACCCTCATATTCAAGAGCTGCTTCTCAAGCAGACGGATAACGCAAGAGCTGCCGCCCGAGAGAAAGCCAAGCTGGATCAACTGGAGATAGACGCGGTTACTCCATTGTATGAAGGATTCAGGCCCGAGGATACCCGCATGAAAGTAACGCTCATGGCTCTGGAGATGAAGGTAAAACACAAAATGACCGACGCATGCTTCGACGAGAACATGTCATTCTGGCACGAACGTCTTCCCAAGGGGAACAAGTGCCCGACCAGTTTCGAGGAGGCGAAGAAAATCATGTGTCCTCTGGATTTACCGCACATGAAATACCATGTGTGCATGAACAATTGTATCATTTATCGGGACGAGCATGCGGAGTCTACCATATGTCCGGTGTGCGGCGTCACTCGATACAAGAAGAGGAAGAAAGCTCCTCGAAAATCGGTGTGGTACTTTCCGATCACTCCTCGTCTGCAGCGCTATTTCACGGACCCTAAGGTAGCAAAGCTCCTGCGTTGGCACGCGGATAGGGAGGAGAAGAAGCGGGAAGATGACGGAAATGATCCGGAGATAAATAGAAAAGACAAGATGCTGAGTCACCCTAAGGATGCGAGCCAGTGGCAAGCGTTGAACTTCCCGCCCGCATTCTTCGACGTTATGGTGCATCTGCTGGTCCATATCGTGGAGGATATCATCCAACTCGGGCCGACGTTCCTGCACAGCATGATGACGTTTGAAAGGATGAATGGTGTCATCAAAGGATACGTTCGCAACATGTCACGTCCAGAGGGAAGTATAGCCAGGGGCTTTCTGACCGAAGAGTGCATCTCCTACTGCACGAATTATCTAGGCATCGAGAACCCTGTTGGTCTGCCCGTCAACAGGCACCTCGGCAGGCTCGTTGGATGGGGTCACCGTGAGGGTCGCCGCGGAATGCATGTCAACTTCGATGGTCGACTCGCCGACTTTGAAAGAGCAAACCTAGTCACGCTACAACACATAGACGTGGTCGATCCTTGGGTGGTAGAGCACAAAACCTTTATTGAGAAGACGTACAATGACCGAGGCCAACAGAGGAGGGACGGATATATACTCAAAGAGCACAACTCATGTTTCACACGTTGGTTCAAGCAGAAGCTTCTGTCGTACCCTTTACATGAGGATTCTTCCGCGGAAGAACAACTCATATTCGCCTTGTCACAGGGCACCGAGCACAACCTGATGACCTATGAGGCGTACGATATCAATGGCTACACATTCTACACCGAGGACAAGGACATGAAGAGCGATGGTTATCAGAACTCCGGGGTAACGATGGAATCCTACACCGGTAATGACAAGGACAGATACTACGGAAGGATCAAGGACATCTGGGAGCGGAGCTACGCTGGAGAGAAGGTCCCGATGTTCCGTGTTAGATGGGCCAAGAGCGTCCTAAAAGAAGACCGGTATTTCACCACCATGGTTATACCCGAAGCCAAATCCAAGACCGCGGGCGCAAACGTCACCGCGAAAAATGAGCCATGGGTACTGGCTTCCCAAGTGGACCAATGCTTCTTCATTACCGACCCGTCAAAGCCCAGTCGTGTTGTCATGAGGAGAGGCAAAAGGAAGATCATCGGAATGGATGGAGTAGCCAATGAGCAAGACTTCGACAAGTACGGCGACCCGAAGATCAAACATTACGATGACGATGAAGTAGCAGCACACACCACAAGAAGAAGCAGGACCACCGTACCTAAAGGACGTCCGTTCCACAGAAGAACTCCATTTGCGAAAAAGAAGGGCAAGAAGATTGTGAACAGATAGCTAGCTAAGATCGATTGTATTTAAATCGTAGTCTTCATTTCTCGATTGTATTTCATGGGCACTTTTTGATATCATGAATATTTTTAAATTTCATGGGCACTTTTTGAATTCATGAGGACACTTGATCTCGATCCCCCTACATCTCGATCTCGATTCCCCCTCCATCTCGATCTCGTTCCCCCTCCATCTCGATCCCACCCGCACCCTCCCCCGCTCCACCGTCACAAATGAATGCAACTAAAAATCCAAAAAAACAAATTTGATTATATTTTTAAATAACAAATTTGATGATATTTTCAAATAACAAATTTGATGATATTTTTTAAAAATTATTACTGTTTTTATAAAAATTTATTACTGTTTCATATTGATATGCATTTTCTAAAAAATTATTAGATGCAACAAAAAAAATAAAAAATACTTATGGCGCACCGCTGGCTGGTGCGCCATTGCTTTGCAAAAAAAAAGATTACTTATGGCGCACCGCTCGGGGGTGCGCCATTGCTATCAAAAAAACATTCTAATGGCACACCGCCAGGGGGTGCGCCATTAGTAATGTCCCCCCTAGCTAATTCGCCCGATCCCTTCGTCCCTCCCTCGCGGGATCCACTTCCCCCCTCGCCACACCCTCACGTGCACCCCCTCCTTCCACCGCCCGCCCCACCGTCGCCGCCGTGCCTCCTCGGGCTCCACCGCCGTCGCCCTGCCTCCTCGAGCCGGGCAGCCACACGCGCCCAGCCTCTGCGGCCCCGACTCCGGCACCACAACACCTCCCTTCCTGTCCCCGGAGCAGCCGCCCCCGCCCAAGAACACCGCCGCCGAAGCTACGTCAGCGACCGGTCCATAGGCAGGTAGCCACCACCCCTCCTTCCTCCTCCCTCCCCCTCCCTCCTTCCCTATTGCATCCTATGCCCGCTCAAAATCCCCCCTAATTTCTGCACTGGATGAGCACCTGCCCTGCTGCTGCCCGCCCTCGCCCCGCCTGCACCGGCCCCCGCCTCTGCTCTCGCCCCACGCATCGCGCTCGGCCTACTGCCGGCTGAGCCCCGACCCCGCCCGCGCGACCCTGCTGCCGCTGCTATGTCGTGGTTGCACGCCTTCGCCGCCGCGCTGCTCTGCTGCTCTACATGCTGCTATCGCCGTCTCCTTTCCTCGTCCTTGCTGCTCCTCTCCCCTCACCCCTAGTGCTGCTACTCCACTTCTCTAAATCCTTCTTGCGGCCGCTCTCTACTGCTTCTACTCCATCTTTATGCTATGACAAATAACTGTCATCGAAATCTTGCTTTGTGATTGAGTAATCTGCTAGTATAATTGTGTGTTCACCTTGTTTACTAGTCCATGTACTAGTTATCTTTGTACGTGTTTGACTTTCAGTCCTTGCTCACTATTTGTTCATCTGCACGTCAAGGAGCTAGAGCTGCATCTGCACTCCAAGGAGCGGCTGGTTAGTACTGCTTGTTCTTGTACCCAGAGCAGTTGGTGATGTTGCAAATAGAAGTAGAGTGCTGCTTGTTGTACTTGTGATCTTGCAAATAGGAGTTGGAGTAATTTAACTTAACTGGAGTAATTTGTTGCATCTGTTGTAGGTGGTCTAGTGCTGCCCATCTACTTCCCATTTCCTCTGGTACCGGAGTTGGAGTTTAGTGTACTGGACACTTTCATAGATTGCTAGGGTACTTCCTCTCCTTTCTCTCCTTTAGTGTACTAGAAACTTCCATAAATTTCAGAAACTTCATATAAAAATTTTATTCACTTCTGCTGATGTACTACTTGTGATGCTGTTGCTGCTGTTGCACTACTTGTGATGCTGCTGCTACTTGTGATTTTGTCAACTTGTGATGCTGCTGCTACTTGTGATCTTCTGAAATGACCCCTTTCTCCTGAAATGTTGATTAATTTCCGTTTCGGTTGAGAATGGGGCACTCCTAGGTCAAGAAAATTAGCAAAGGTCATGCCCAATTTTCTTGACCTAGAAGGTGCCCGATTCTCAACCGAAACAAAAATTAATCAACATTTATAGTTTGACCTAGAAGATCCCAATTTGTTAACTCTAGTTCAGGTGTTGAATGTTAATCTGAGTGTGTGTGATGGTGACTGAACAGATAAATCATGTCTCCCAACATTTTCATCTAAGTGGACTCTCACACACACACTATCTAGCTTTACACTTAAGCAGTGGCGAGATCTGCTCCCTCCACACAATGTGCAACAAGCAAGCAGGTGGATCTAGGTAGCTTGGCTAGATTAGCTATGAGCCAATGTTGTCAAGTCAAAAGAGATGATGCAGATGGATGGATGGATAGATGGATGGATGGGGATGCAGCACCACTCCACCACCTTCACTTGTCTAGCTTGTGCTTTACCCCTCACTCTCTCATGCACCAGAAGAATATGATACATACATCCACTTTGATAAGCTAAAACTAGTAAGAGAAGCAGGGCAAAAAATAATTTTTGTATTTATTTTAGATCACATACACAAAATAACCTACCAGCAATACAAATCTAGTTTCAGAAACATGTGATACATACATCCACTTTGATAAGCAAAAACTAGTAAGAGCAACAGGGCAAAAAATAAATCTATGTACGATATAGGGGTGCTACAGCTATATCCTCCATCCCGTCCCACCGGAGCAACCAAACCTACAAGCTGCTCCTCATGTTTTTCCCTCTACTAGTAGACTAGAACTTCCCAATGCTGGCTAGTTTGCACCCTCTACAAGTTGCTACTGCTTCCGAATAACCTAACAGCCATCGAAATCTAGTTTGAATCAGAAAAATGTGAGAAAACCCATCGATTGAGGCGGACAACTAGTTGTAGATGAGGAAGGGAATTTGAGGCCCCATCGAGTCTATGAAGATGTGATGGGTCCTGATATATTGACTTGCGGATTTATTTTTTCCTAGACTGCCTCAGTGTCGACAAACCCTAAATGATGAGACCATGATCTTGTTCCTTGACAATAACCAACTTTTTGACCAAACTTTTTTCCTATTTAGAGCGAAACATGGCCCACAACGATGAGGCCGGCGGTTCAGGCGGCAAGCAATTCTGGGAGCTGTCCCAGGAGATGGAGGAAGAACCTCACCGCTATGAGGACGCCGCGGAAGACACCGATCCTGACTACACAACCCCTAGTGGCGTCGGGGATGACACCACTGATGGTGCCGCTGAGGATGCCACCACAGATGATGGTGGCGCACACTGATGGCAGCCAACCGAAGAAGCAAAGGAAGGACCAGCGTCCGAATGCGCTCCGCACCCTCAAGGAGGAATTCACTCAAGTGGACTCCGACGGGAATCCAACGGAGCCCAAACATATAGTCAAGGGGTACTCGGTTCAGCTCGGGTGCATTCTCCGGAGCACCGTCTCGATCAACACCGAGAACCTTAGGCATAAGGACCGAGGGAATTTGCGCAACCTCCTCTTCACGAAGCTGCACGAACGATACAAGTTCCCCGCCGAATTTGAAAACACACGCCTCTCAGGGAATAAAGTGAACAGTGCCGCCCTCACGAAGATGAGCACGGCCCTGTCTACTTGGAAAAGCACGGTGAAGAGAGTGATTGATAAAGGTGATAGTTATGAGAAGATCAAGGCAAAATATCCTTTGATGAGCGAAGATGAGTACAAGGAGTTCAAGATCAAGTGCGAGAGCAGTGCAACCTCCGAATCAAGTCAGTGGGGGAAAGAAATGCGGGAGTTGAACTTAGGGGAACACAAACTCGGTCCCGGCGGTTACAGAGTGGCAGAGCCTATATGGGACAAGGAGGACGCGGAGCGTGCCGAGCAAGGCCTACCGCCCCGCTTCGAGAAATACAGCGGTGACAAGCAGACCAGGAACTATGTCAGGGCCCGGTACAAGGAGGACCCGATAACAAAGGAGCTTACCACGGATCCGAACACCAGGGCGCTTGAGCTTCTTCTGGTAAGGAATACACCCCCGCGTAATTAGCTCCATATGGTTGCACTCTAATTAATCCCCAATATTTCTAAATGGTTCACGTTCCTTTCGCAGGACACTGAAAGCAGTAGCGCGGGGTCGTCTAAGAGCTCCCCTTTCGACACCCCTTTAAATAGGGCGTTGAACATAATGAAAAACAAGGATAAGCTCACTAAGCCGACGTCAGCTGGTCGTGTGGCCAGCAAAGGCTTGTCCACAAAATGGGGGTCATACTATACCGCTAGTGTGCGGAAGGAGAAAAAGACCAGCTCGGAAAGCCAGACGCACGAGGTTGAAGAACTCAAGGCACAAGTGGCATGGATTCCGGAGCTTGTCCAAGAGCAAGTGCAACAACAACTTGGAACAACGCTCAACGCCATGGTGCCTACGTTGATTCATGGGCTGATGACGTGGATTGCGGGCGGCCAACAGGGGCCTCCCCCGGTTCCCAGCTTCACGGCCAGCAACTCGCACAGCGTGCAGGCGGCACCATTGGTGTCTCCGGCGACGGCGCCATTGGTGTCTCTGGCGGAGGCGGTATTCGTGTCTCCGGCGCTGGCACAGGCGTTGGAGCTTAATGCACCTGGGTGTACGCCGGCCGGCACCTCGCCAACAAGCGCCCCCTCCATCAGTTGCACGCCCGCCGTTGGCGGTGCCTCGACATTAGCCGAGCTCGACGGCATCACGGTAACTAAGCCTCTCGGCCGATGACTCCATCTCCTTGCCTTTGAATGGGCATCCCTGACACCCTGTACATGTTTTCGCAGGGCACCGCCGACGTTCCTTGCACTCTTCTGCACTTCGTGGGCGCCGAGTTGGTCGATGTCGCCAAGGGCAGAATCGTTCAACCGGGCAACCCCATGTTCCACAGTAATCCGATGCCACCCACAATGTATAGGGTTGAAGTGGTTCGGGTGCTGCCAGGCTGCGACGAGCTATTACCTCCGATTCGACCCGCTGGGGCCGACGAAGAAGATGAGATGACCCTCAGCGCCTGCGTAAACTGGCCCCTGCTTTGGCCGAAGAGCCAGATTCGTTTGGGGGCGGGGGACACCACCCCACAGACAAGACCGCCAGTCGTGCCGGCGCCAAGCCATGGCAAGAACGCCGCAACGCTACCGGACCTGCCGGACATCCCTATGGCACAGGATCCGGACAGCCCTATGGCACAGGATCCGGATGGTGACGACAACGACGACGGTACATTTACCAACGTTGATAAGTACTTTGCCGAACATGGGTACGCTGATGAGTTCTGCGGGCCTCTTTCTCAAGAACCCAACCAAGACCACCGCGATCTAGCTGGTACGGCGGAGAATTCCAATTGCAACAGGCGTCGTCTGGCGTTCAGTTCTCAGGACAAGCCTCCAGCTCCCGCCTTCACCGAGCCTCAGATAGCTGAGGTGCGAAATATTATCAGCCCCAACACGCTCAAGAAGGCGGTCTGTGAGCAGAACTCGGTCCCATTACAGGAGATCAAGAAGAAGGGACGGAAACGAAAGACTAACAAGGGCGCCGGTGCGAGCCAGCCGGCACCGAGTTCGATCCGTGCTCAGGACGGGCCACCTTCACCTAAGGATATCTCGAGGAGGGTGCATGTGGCGGGTAGGGTGATGCTACCGCCAAATATGCTGAATGCTGCAACCGGTGCTATGCGGAGTCTGCACGACAGTGTTCTTTCTTTGGAGAAGCGGCGTCTCAGAGAGAAGGATGTGGCATACCCGGTTTTCGTGGCCAAGGTGCCAGAGGGCAAGGGCTTTGTGGATGGCGACATCGGGGGTACGATCGTCCTGAAGTTTGATGACATCTTTGCTATGTTTAACCTTCATCCGCTGCACTACACCTTCGTTCGGCTGTTTTCGCTGAGTATGGAGATGCGGATCATTAGAGACAAGACCCCGGACATCGTGATAGTCGACCCCTTCTACATGCGTGCCAAGCACTTGAGCAGCGCTGGGGACCGCCAAGTTGCGAGGTCACACCTCGAAGGCGTCATTCTGGCAAACCCAGATAAGGATAACTTCCTTGTGGCTTACTTTCCCGAGTAAGTCATCCCTTAACCGCCCCGTAACATATGATTTGTTAGATTTCGATCGTTCTTTTTTTCTAACATTTCGTGTTCTGTGCAGTGACACACATTGCACACTCATCCTCTTAAGCCCGAAATATTCCATGGCCACGTATTTCGACCCGAACCGTAACTCCAACATAGACTACACAAATGTCAAGAAAGTTCTTGATGATGTTCTCCCCGGCTACACCAAATCTGGAGGCACCTTCACCAGGGCAGTTCGTAAGTACGGCAAGCACATGTTCTCACACAATACGAAGTTCTGCTGCGTCAAGCAGCCGCCTGGCGGTCAGAAGGATGCCTACTACGCCCTCCATCACATGCGGGCGATCGTAAGGGACCATCATCAACTTCTGCTACCAGATAATCTCAAAGATTGGGCCGCGAGCTTGTCGGCAGTCCAGGACGCGGACCTCAGACAAGAATTCTTTCGCATCCAGTCGGAGTTTGCGGACATCATCCATCAAGATGTCCTTCATACCTCGGGGCAGTTCTTCCTCAGATATCAACCGTCCAACAGTGAGATAGATGAAACGCTACAAATGCAGGGTGACAACGACCGCGATTTCATGACCATCACGACAGACGGCGGCTTCATCCACGTTCCTGTCCGATGAGTCGAGTCGAAAGTAGTGATGTGTAGTTCTGAAACATTGATTGGCTCATGTTGTAATTATACTTTAATGAATTCGTATGTCTCTTTGGTTTGGACAGTCGTTCAACTTAGATGTAATCGATGCTATTTATTAGTAGGACCATGAATCGTGCTATTAATGTCTTGCTTTTCTCTTCCGATCCTTTTGTTGCATACTTACATATTGCTTATGTATTGTCTGTTGTTTGGCTTGTGCATAGAGATGCCGTCGTATGTCGTGTACAAGGGTAAGGTTCCCGGAGTCTACGACGACTGGGAGGAGTGTCGGAGACAGGTTCACCGTTTCAGCGGTAACAGTTACAAAGGGTACACCACTAGGGCGGAGGCCGAATGTAGATACGCCCGCTATCTAGCGGGAGAGAGGAGGGAGCGTTGGAGGAACCGGATGAAGACCAGTTTGATCGCGATGATGCTCATCGTGATGACCACAGCTCTCTTCTATGTGATGGTAGTTTAGATGATCGATATCGACTTGTAATGTGAAGGCAAACTCGATACTCATGGTCTTGAGACTTGTAATGTTTTATCTTTGTTCGGTCTTTTGAATTCGGAGACTAATATGATGAATTGTATTCGGAGACTAATCTTCTATTGTATTCGATGAATCTGATGTTGTTGTGTGCTGCTGTCTATATTCTGTCCAATAATATATTTTGTAACTTGTGCAAAAATCAGAAAAGCAAAAAAATAAAACCTAATATTCATACTAATGGCGCACCACACAAGACACTAATGGCGCACTGTGATCATCACACTAATGGCGCATTAACTGCTGGTGCGCCATTAGAATGCCAAAGCACATGGGTACATATGGCCCCCGGGGAGGCATTCTAATGGCGCACTGTAGGCTATACTAATGGCGCACTACTTGGTGCGCCATTAGAACACCAGATACTAATGGCGCACCAGTGGTGCGCCATTAGAATTTAATTCTAATGGCGTGATGCCAGTGGCGCACCGGTAGTGCGCCATTAGAAGGCAAATTCGGTGCGCCACTAGCATGCCTTTTCCTAGTAGTGCTAGGTCGATCGGGAAGGCTTGCCGGCGCGGAAGCCCCTAGCGGCATTTTGTGGACGGATCCCCATGGCCAGGCGGGTACGCATGCTGCCGAACGAGCCACCTTTCCGTTCTGAACGCGGCCGCGCGAACTGTCGAGCTTGACTCGAGTCAGAATCGGGGGCATTGCTGATCGCGGAAGGCTACTCTGCCATTCTCGACGCAGCCGCTTGAGCTGTTGAGCAGACTCGAAACAGGCCAAGGGCGTTGCCGATCGTGGTAGAGCCCCCTGGCATTCAGGTTTCTCATACAAAGCAAATATCTCCGGGGGGAATAACCTCAAATAAGAAGGGTAGCATAAATAAGGGTTCAGTGCAACTTAGCTTCTGTTTGCGATCGCTCGAGTGTCGATTTTCTGGCCTCCTTTCTTCTTCAAGGGTCACGAAGATGAAGGAGTGCCGGGCTAACTGCTAGAGACGATTCTCACAACTGCGCCCCATACCTGGCGCGCCAAAGATGTCGGTGGGAACGACACCTATGGGATCACAAGAATCCCTACTACGGTTGCGGGGCGCGGGGTCGTGAGAAAAGCGGATCAAATAGATAGCACACGGTTCGTTTATCCAGGTTCGGGCCGCGAGGATGCGTAAAACCCTACTCCTGCTTTCGTGGATTGTATATCTGTGTTCTTGAGCTAGCTATGGGGCGTGAGGAGCTCTAAAAAGCCGAATCCTCCTCCTGGTCGCCTCGGGCCTCCTTTTATATGAAAGGGGTTGCCACAGTGGCACACAGGAGGTGGAAAGGGTACAGTGATGTGAGGTTATCCCTCGCATTACATGACAAGGCGCATTTAATGCATCTTGCCCAGGTGTCCTTGCTTTATCTGGGACGGGGAGAGCCCTGTCCTGTCCGTCGCCGCTCCCTCTCGTGTCGACACGCGCCCTGGCCAGCGGCGCCCGCGGTGCCATGTAGGCAGGCAGGCAGCTGAGGTGGCGCAATGGTGGGTCTTCATGAAGATCCGCATGCCACCACGCAGGTGCCTGCCCAGCTGGTTGGGTCAGCAGCTGCATGCGAATGGCGGTGGAGGTTTGACTGGCGTGGGCCTGATGGTGGCCCTACGGGTGTTCTTGGCAAGGGCCTTGTCAGGGCCCCGGCAAGGGTCTTGCCGTGGCGCCTGCTGTCATCCCCGGCAAGGCTCTTGCCGGGAGCCTTGTGGTCCTCCTTGGCTGGGATCCCACTAAGGATCATCATCTTCTAAAGGGTGTATCTGATCTTGAATGTCTTCACAAAGATCTGCAAGCCACCACAGGGATGTCTCCCGCATCCTTGCCCCCATGGGGGCAGTGGACTCAAGGGTGACTTACTCCGTAGGTATGGGGCGAGCTGCCACGGCAAGGGTCTTGCCGGGTTTGCTAAAATCGCCTCCTGGCAAGGATCTTGCCGGGGGGATCTGCTTCGTCCCCTTTGCTCTTTGTGGTCTTGGTCTTGGCATCGTTCTGCTTCTCCTGAGCTTCGGCCTTACCTTGGCTCACCTCCCTTGCCTTGCTCAGTGTGGGAGCGTCCGTGGCTCAGACTGCCGATGCACAATTATAGGGGTACAAAAAGTGTACCCCTCTTTTTGTACACCGACAGGTTAGTCCCAAAAATCATATAAAAGTGTCTAATAAAGCCCATAAACATCCAAAACAGAATATAATATAGCATGGAGCAATCAGAAATTATAGATACGTTGGAGACGTATCAGCATCCCCAAGTTTAATTCCTGCTCGTCCTCGAGTAGGTAAATGATAAAAACAGAATTTTTGATGCGGAGTGCTACTTGGCATAATTTCAATGCAATTCTTCTTAATTGTGGATTGAATATTCAGATCCGAAAGATTCAAGATAAATGTTCATATTGACATAAAAATAATAATACTTCAAGCATACTAACTAAGCAATCATGTCTTCTCAAAATAACATGGCCAAAGAAAGCTATCCCTACAAAATCATATAGTTTGGCAATGCTCTATCTTCACCACACAAAATATCTAAATCATGCACAACCCCGATGACAAGCCAAGCAATTGTTTCATACTTTTGATGTTCTCAAACTTTTTCAATCTTCACACAATATGTGAGCGTGAGCCATGGATATAGCACCATAGGTGGAATAGAATGGTGGTTGTGGAGAAGACAAAAAGGAGAAGATAGTCTCACATCAACTAGGCGTATCAACAGGCTATGGAGATGCCCATCAATAGATATCAATGTGAGTGAGTAGGGATTGCCATGCAACGGATGCACTAGAGCTATAAGTGTATGAAAGCACAAAAAGAAACTAAGTGGATGTGCATCCAACTTTCTTGCTCACGAAGACCTAGGGCATTTTGAGGAAGCCCATCATTGGAATATACAAGCCAAGTTCTATAATGAAAGATTCCCACTAGTATATGAAAGTGACAAAACAAGAGACTCTCTATCATGAAGATCATGGTGCTACTTTGAAGCACAAGTGTGGTAAAAGGATAGTAGCATTGCCCCTTCTCTCTTTTTCTCTCATTTTTTTATTTTTTTATTTGGGCCTTATCTTTTTTTATGGCCTCTTTTTTTATTTTTTTTATTTGGGCTTCTTTGGCCTCTCTTTTTTATTTAGCCCGGAGTCTCATCCCGACTTGTGGGGGAATCATAGTCTCCGTCATCCTTTCCTCACTGGGACAATGCTCTAATAATGATGATCATCACACTTTTATTTACTTACAACTCAAGAATCACAACTCGATACTTAGAACAAAATATGACTCTATATGAATGCCTCCAGTGGTGTACCGGGATATGCAATGACTCATGAGTGACAAGTATGAAAGAATTATGAACAGTGGCTTTGCCACACATACGATGTCAACTACATGATCATGCAAAGCAATATGACAATGATGAAGCGTGTCATAATAACGGAACGGTGGAAAGTTGCATGGAAATATATCTCGGAATGGCTATGGAAATGCCATGATAGGTAGGTATGGTGGCTGTTTTGAGGAAGATATATGGTGGGTTTATGGTACGGGCGAAAGTTGCGCGGTACTATAGAGGCTAGCAATGGTGGAAGGGTGAGCGTGCGTATAATCCATGGACTCAACATTAGTCATAAAGAACTCACATACTTATTGCAAAAATCTCAAAGTACTACGTGCATCCTCCTAGTGGGATAGATTGGTAGGAAAAGACCATCGCTCGTCCCCGACCGCCACTCATAAGGAAGACAATCAATAAATAAATCATGCTCCGACTTCATCACATAATGGTTCACCATACGTGCATGCTATGGGAATCACAAACTTCAACAGAAGTATCTCTCAAATTCATAACTACTCAACTAGCATGACTCTAATATCACCATCTCCATATCTCAAAACAATTATCAAGTATCAAACTTCTCATAGTATTCAACACACTCATAAGATAATTTCATTATTCTTGAATACCTAGCATATTAGGATTTTAAGCAAACTACCATGCTATTTCAGACTCTCAAAATAATCTAAGTGAAGCATGAGAGTTCATCTATTTCTTCAAAATAAAACTACCACCATGCTCTAAAAGATATAAGTGAAGTACTAGAACAAAAGACAAACTACTCCGAAAGATATAAGTGAAGATCAATGAGTAGACGAATAATTATGCAACTATGTGAAGAATCTCTAACATTTAAGAATTTTAGATCTTGGTATTTTATTCAAACAGCAAGCAAAGCAAAATAAAATGACATTCTAATAAAGGCAAACATCATGAGAAGAAGCAAAAACTTAGGATCAATCAAAACTAACCGATAGTTGTTGAAGAAGAAAGGTGGGATGCCAACCGGGGCATCCCCAAGCTTAGACGCTTGAGACATCTTGAAATATTATCTTGGGGTGCCTTGGGCATCTCCAAGCTTGAGCTTTTGTGTCTCCTTAATTCCTCAAAAGCTTCATCCACACAAAACTCAACAAGGACTCTTGAGATAAGTTAGTATAAACCATTGCAAAAACCTTATCATACTCTACTGTAGCAAATCACTAAAATTATTATTCAACATTGCATAATAAATGCCTCTGCATATTTAATAGTCCTATCCTCAAATAGAATCATTAAAGAAGCAAACATATGCAAACAATGCAAACATAACAGCAATCTGCCTAAACAGGATAGTCTGTATGGAGTGCAGCAAGATCCATACTTCCCTAATTCCAAAAATTATCAAAGAAAATTCCCATTGTATTTGTAGCGACCCGACCTCAAACGGTCAAGTCTGTGTGCTTCAGTGTCATCCCTGGATCGGTAATGCTGACACACACAGTACTCGAGGATTTATAACAGAGTAGCAATCACACACTTATTACATCGAATGTCTCCAAAGAGAACTTATTACATTAAATATGGCTTAAGGCCATCTAATACGATAAGAGCGGAAGGCTTGGAAGATAAAGTGAGTCCATCAACTCCAACGACATTGCTGAGCTGCACATCAATGACCAAACGAACCTTACTCTTCGTCTGAAAAGTCTGCAACATAACACGTTGCAGCCCGAAAACGGGCCAGCACATGGAATATGCTGGCAAAGTAACACAGTAGAGCAAGAACAGAATAATGCTATCACTACATGCATATTTGGCTGGTGGAAAGCTCTATGGTTACATTTTTGCGAAAAGCCAAATTTTCCCTACAACAAAGGAATAGATTTTAATTTAAGTATCATGATAGTTGAAACATCAAACATCATTGAGAAGGTTCCTCCAACTCAATCCCAATTAAAGTAATTATCAACCCGACAATATTAATTTAGAGTGATGAGATACTTAAGATACTCCAAGTACTAGATACTCAAGATGTCCACAACCGGGGACACGGCTAACCATGATTAGATTGTACACTCTGCAGAGGTTTGCGCACTTTTCCCCACAAGACTCGATCTCCTCCGTTGGATTTCTCGCACTACAGGATGTTTGAGAAACGGATGACCAAGACATAGCCTTTCAGAAACATTAACTCTCTACTCCAGGCAGACCATGCCAAACCTACAACCCACTACCTGTTGATCTACCTCTTCGAGAGCTTCACGTAACTTACTCAACTATGCTAGAGCCCGTAATAGCTTGTGGCTGCACATGGAAGTTTCTAGCATGAATCATCTCAGTTCCCTTTGAGCCTGGGTGGCAGTCCATAGGAAGATCACACGGGTACTCCGGGATTTCCAAAAAATACAAGCAACACTGGGTACTCCGGGTGCCTCAATCCACCCAGATGTATATTTAAGTTGCCACCTTAAGTTGAACCATTAATTATCAATCTCACATTTGTCATGGATTTCACTCACCCAAACCATGTCTACAAGCATAGCATAGCATATAAGCAACACGTAGAAGTAACTCCCAAGGGTTTGAATGTAACAGGGCAATAGGTTCTACCTCATCAACTACTTCCCAACCCACATATTAATAACATCCTAATCATGCAATGTTTGAGGACTGGAACTAATGCATAAAACTGGGAGATAAAGGGATATGATCAAAGTGTTACTTGCCTTGCTGACGATCCGTGTAACCTAGAGACTCCAAATAACACGCTTCACACTCCGGGAATTCCATCACAAACAAACAATAGCATACATAAGCAAAGAAGAACGGGTAGAACTCAAATAAGAAGGTCTAACCAGAAAGTTCAACTTAAGAACTCCGGTTTGCAAAAAGAATCAAATCGAACAGAGCAACGAAACTCAAATGGCGAAAGAAACAAGATTCGTCTACTAATATGGACCTAGGTCAAATTTTACAGTAGCAAAAGCTTGTTCAAGTTAGTTAAATGAAAAGAGGGTCTCGAGACGAAGATCTCGGCACTTGAATCGCCTGATTCCAAAAAACGAGCGAAAAGATAAACTAGAACGAAAATCGGATCAGAAATCACGATCAGAAATAACCGCGGGAAAATCCGATAAAAGAAAACCGACGAACAGGCTAACGAACGAGCGTTTGTTGTCTGTAACTAACGAGTGAAAATCGTTCATTAAAACAAACATATGGACGGGCGTCCGCTAAATAGAAGAACCGGGAAAACCGGTGAACCGATCTTAAAAAACGAACTAGGTTTTTTTTTTCAAAAACTGAATTGGTTTTCTTTTAAAAAAACGGCAGCGACGAAATGGTGTGGTACCTCCGGCGAGGCGGGGCTCGGGTGGCGGGCTACCGGGGCAGCGGGGCGTCGGCGGCGCGGCGCGACGAAGCGGCGGCGGCGGCGGCTTGCGGCGACACGTGGCTCGGCTCAGGAGCGGGCGGCAGCAGCGGCGGGGTTTGTGGTGGTGGCGGGGAGCTCGAGCGGCGTATATAAAGGGCGGCGGCGGAGTGGCTTGGAGGAGGGGCAAGGCGGCGGCGGTGGAGGAGTCCGGCTCGGACTCTGTCCGAGTCGATGGCAGCGGCACGCGCGGCTCCGCGCGGGAGACGGCGGCGGCGGGAGATGGGCCGGCCCGGCTGGGTTTCGGCCCAGTCGGCGCCCAAAGCTTTTTTAAACAATTCCACCGAACAGAAAATAATTCCTAGAAAATAAAATAAAAATCTAAAATTGCCAAAACAAATTTTCGCCGTCTAAATAGAATATTTACAACGAGGTGAACATTTTCTTGGCCCTAAATTGAAATTTTTAAAACGTGCAATTTTTCTAATGCAAATAAAATCCGAATAAAATAAAATATTTGATTTTAATATTTTTCCTCCAATATTTCAATTATTTTGGAGAAGTCATATTATCTCCTCTCATATACTTTAACTAGATCATTATTGGCGCGCGTTGCTACGCCCGTCTATTTCTACAATGGAATGTTATGAATTTTCTTAGATATATGAAGAAATGAATTTGCCTAAACCTATAGGTTTTGTTAGCACAATACATCAGATGAATGTCTTTTCTAGGGCTAGAGGAGGTAATGTTAATTGGTTTGCTTGGGAAGTGTCTATAAAATATGAAAGCTAATTTGCCTATATAAACATATATTAATTGGTATTCAAAGTCAACTGGCATTCAGTAAAGCAATATTGTAGGACTGGGAAATTTTCTTTGATCTAATGTGCTAAAGTTAGTTCGGGTTTGTGCTAAACTTTTGATTATTCTTTTAGTGAAACGCTGAACTTTTGATGGTAAATGTTTTGTAATTGATTAAGCACATAAGAAGGCAACCGCAAGGTAATGCTATTTGATTATTTTGTGAGACTTTGCAGCTAGGCCAAGCCCTAGACAAAGAAGTGCAAGTAGAACAGGAGATCTAGGAGGGACATACCTCTCGACTTTCTTCAGCACAATTACCCACGAGAGATAAAAATCAGAGGCTGGAGATGAAGAACAGAGTCCACCCAGCAGCACTTCTTCAATGAGCAAACTCTATCTTCTGGCTAGCACTCTCCTTAACCAAAGATATATAGTAGATATAGTGAGCAGAGAACTGAACTGAACATAAAGTTCTACTATTGCCACGCAAATGCTCTCGGTTATTTTGGTAGTTAAAGAACACACAATCAGAAGCTACATACCTAATCCTGGCAGATCACGAAATCCCTAAAAATCATGCATATAGCTACGTACACCACAGGACCATAGGGTCGGGATTCCTCAAATAGCTTCCACAAAAATCATGCAGGCCAGAAATTTATGCAATGAGGTCAGCGACGAAGAGATCAGAGGAACTCGCGCCCACGGCTGTACCTCAGAGGAGGTGTGATCGGTGGGCGGGATCCCACAGATAAGTCCTGTCAGGAATCGAACGCATGGCGAATCTGGCCTGCCAGGTTGGCGCGGTCAGTTTGCTTTGGCTCAGCATCAGGTACATGCTCGAGAGTGGCGTGGATCGGGCGGCGCGTGTTGGTGGGATATGGAAGCGGCCGGATGGATTGCAATCGCCGCCGCCGCCGTCGTACGCAGCATGTCACTCGTGGCTCGCCTCGCACACAACGCTTCACTGCGTGATTTTTTTCCTTCGGTCGCACATACACCAAAGGCCCAGTAGGCCCAAATAAGGGTAGATGTCCAATTTTGTTACTGGAGCAGCGGCTAAGCCCGTGTAGCTCTCTACAATGAGAAACCTAAGCCCAGGACTGTAGTTAGATTCAATGGCTAGAAACGTCCACAACTACAGATCGATGGCCGAAAACGCTGATAGGCTGAGAAGGCTGGAATAGTGTGCGGTTGTAATATATCTAAATATGAAATATTTTCGAAGAGAAAAATAAGTAAAACCAAACTCCTCGTTTCAGAATTCGATAAAAATCAAATTTGAAAATTGGGGAAATCCCCAACTCTCTCCGAGGGTCCTTGAGTTGCTTAGGATTTCGAGGATCGCGAGACGAGAAGCAATAAATTATGATATGCAAGAATGATCTATGTATAACATTCCAAATTGAAAATTTGGGATGTTACAAATCCTACCCCCCTTAAGATGAATCTCGCCCTCGAGATTCGGGTTGGCGAGAAAATAGGTGTGGGTGGTCTTTGCGAAGATCATCCTCTCATTCCCATGTGGCTTCGTCTTGGGTATGATGGCTCCACTGAACTTTGCAAAACTTAATGACCTTGCTGCAGGTGACTCGACTGGCAAACTCCAAAATCTTGACTGGCTTCTCCTCATATGTCAAGTCATTGTCCAACTGAATCGCCTCCAAGAGTACGGTATCTCTTAGCGGTATGTCGGCCATCTCAGCATGGCACTTCTTCAACTGGGAAACATGAAACACATCGTGAACTCCTGACAGTCATTCAGGTAACTCCAACTTGTAGGCAACTTCTCCCATCCATTCCAAAACACGATACGGTCCTACAAATCTCGGGGCTAACTTTCCCTTAACTCCAAAACATTTCACTCCTCGCAAGGGTGATACTCGCAGGTATGCTCTGTCTCCAATTTCATAGGTTACCTTCTTGCGTTTCGAATCTGCATAACTCTTCTGTCTGGATTGAGCTATCTTTAGTCTATCTCGAATCAGTTTAACTTTCTCCTCAGACTCTTTGATCAAGTCTGGTCCAAACAATTGTCGATCTCCAACTTCATCCCACATTAACGGTGTTCTGCACCTTCGTCCATACAGGGCTTCGAATGGTGCCATCTTCAAACTGGATTGGTAACTATTGTTGTATGAGAACTCTGCGTAGGGCAGATTTTCATCCCAACTAAATCCATAATCTAGCGCACAAGCTCTCAACATGTCCTCCAGAATCTGGTTGACTCTCTTGGTCTGTCCATGCGTCTGCGGGTGAAATGTTGTACCGAACTCCAATCTCGTTCCCAAGGTCTGGTGTAACTAATGCCAAAACTTTGAGGTAAACTATGTTCCTCTATCGGATACGATGGTCCTTGGAACTCCATGCAGACATACGATCCTGGACATATATATCTTGGCCAACTTCGCACTTGTATAAGTTGTTTTCACTGGGATAAGTGTGCCACTTTGGTCGAGCGGTCAACTACTACCCATATAGAGTCAGAGCCTGATTTGGTCCTTGGCAATCCGTGTGATAAAATCCATGCCAAGTTTATCCCACTTCCATTCGGGTGTCGGCACAGGCTGTAACAATCCTGCTGGCTTTTGATGCTCTGCCTTCACTCTCTGACATACATCACATACGGACACATACTCGGTGATATCCTTCTTCATCCCTGTCCACCAGAAACGTTCCTTCAAATCCAAATACATCTTGGTGTTTCCGGGGTGTATCGAGTATGGTGAGTCATGAGCCTCCTGAAGTATTAACTTCCTGATCTCTGTGTTATTGGGCGCATAAACACGGTCCTCAAACCATAAGGTGTCATCATCATCCTCACGAAAACCTTTGGCCTTTCCTTCGCTCATTTTCTCTTTTATCTCTGCAATCTCTTTGTCCTCCTTCTGAGCTTCTCGAATCTTTCCTAACAATGTAGAATGAACCTCCATTGTTGCAAAAAACCTCTAGTAACAATCTCCAAACGTAGTTCCCGGAGATTCCCTGCTAACTCCTTCAGTAATCCCGTGCTCTCTAGGGTATTAGCATAACTCTTCCGGCTCAAAGCGTCTGCTATGACATTGGCCTTTCCTGGATGATAGTGCAGCTTCATGTCGTAATCCTTTATGACCTCCAACCATATTTTTTGCCTAAGGTTCAGTTCCTTCTAGGTGAAGATATACTTCAAACTCTTACGATCCGTGTACACATCACAATGGTTTCCAATAAGGTACTGCCTCCAAGTCTTCAACACATGCACTACAGCTGCTAGCTCCAAATCATGCGTGGCATAATTCAATTTGTGCGGTTTTAGTTGTCGTGACGCATACGAAACAACTCTTCCATCCTGCATGAGCACACTTCCAAGTCCTAAGCGAGAGGCGTCACAATACACATGGAAATCCTTATGTATATCTGGCAATGTCAGCACTGGGGCTGTAGTCAAACGTTTCTTCAACTCCTGGAAACTTGCCTCGCAATCTTCCGTCCATTTAAACTTGGTATCCTTCTTCAATAATTCTGTCATTGGCTTCGCAATCTTGGAAAAATTCTCAATGAATCTCCGATAGTATCCCGCGAGTCCAAGAAAACTGCGGATCTCGCTAACTGAAGTGGTTGCCAACCATTCAGTGATTGACTGAACCTTGGTGGGGTCTACTGCTATACCTTCTCCTGATATAACATGTCCAAGGAATCCGACTTCCTTCAACCAAAACTCGCATTTGCTGAATTTGGCATACAACTGATGTTCCCTAAGTTTCTCGAGAACTAAATGCAAATGCTCCTTGTGTTCCTCTTCATTCTTCGAATATACCATTATATCATCAATGAACACCACTACAAACTTAACCAAATATTCCATGAACACCTTGTTCATCATGCTCATGAAATAGGCAGGGGCGTTAGTCGGTCCAAACGACATGACCGTATATTCGTATAACCCGTACCGTGTGGTGAATGTTGTCTTTGGTATATCCTTCTCTCGTATCTTCAACTGATGGTATCCTGATCGCAGATCGATCTTCGAAAACACCTTAGCTCCTTGCAGCTAGTCAAACAGATCATTGATCATCGGCAATGGGTACTTGTTCTTAATCGTCACTTCATTCAAGGCCCGATAATCAACAACCATTCTTTGGGACTTATCCTTCTTCTCAACCAAAAGAACTGGGGCTCCCCATGGTGATGAACTCCGTCAAATGTAACCTTTCTCCAATAACTCCTTGATCCGTTTCTTAATCTCCTCCAGATCATTCGCGGGCATCCGATAGGGTCTCTTGGATATTGGCCATGTGCCTGGCAATAGCTCAATCAAAAACTCAATGTATCGATCCCATGGCATGCCTGGTAACTCCTCTAGGAAAACATCCGGGTAATCCTTTACTACAGGCACTTCTTCCTGAACAACTCTCGTGAGGGTATGTACTTGGCTCCTTCTAGGCACATGCCTAGATACATACTTGATCCTTTTTCCCTCCGGGGTGGTGAGACAAATTGACTTACTAACACAGTCAATGCTTCCTCCATACTTTGACATCCAGTCCATGCCTAATATCACATCCAATCCTTGTGACTCCAAGATAATTAGGTCGGACGGAAAAACATGGTTGCCAATGGTTAAGGGTATCTGGTCGCACCATCGACTAGCCATATATTCTGCTCCAGGTGAGCTTACTAGAAAAGGGGTCCTAAGGGTTTGGGTCGGTAGTTTAAACTTATCCATGAATTCCCTTGATATGTATGAATGCGATGCACCAGTATCAAAAAGAACAACAGCGGTAAATGACTTAACCAAAAACTTACCTATAACCACGTCTGGCTGCTCTTCAACCTTCTCCACGTTAACGTGGTTCACTTGTCCTTTGTTGAATGGATAGGGCTTCTTCCCAGCGCTCCCATTTCTGTTTCCATTCTTCTGTTCAGGGCACTCTGTGGCATAGTGTCCAATCTTCCCGCACTTGAAACAAGTAACATGGCTTAGGTCTCTCTTGGTGGGTGTGGCTGGATTGGGGCGGTTCTGATTGTTGCTTGCTCCATTCCCATTCCCATTCCTTGGGACAGTATGATTATGGTTACTGCCTCCAGTATGGGGGTGGCCTCCATGGTTATGAACAAGTCCTCCCGAGTTCAAGGTTAGGCGAGGCTTCTGCTGAGCTCCTGAGTTATACCTCCCTTGTCCATACTTCCTCTTACGACTCTCAATCTGCTGCAGCTTCCCTTCAATCATAAGAGCCTTATCTACCAACTCATGTTAGTTGGTGAATGTTGCCACCATCAACTGCATGCTCATCTCATCATTCAACCCTTCCATAAACTTCTCCTGCTTTGTGGCATTTGTGGCCACATCATCAGGGGCATAGCTAGATAACTTGCTAAACTCATCCGCGTACTGAGCCACAGTACGGTTCCCCTGGCGTAAGTTGCGAAACTCACGCTTCTTCAAATTCATGGCTCCAGTTGAGACATGGGTTGTACGGAAGGCTTGCTGAAATTGGTCCCATGTCACCGTGGCTATAGGGTAGGTGACAGTGTAATTCTCCCACCATGATGCTGCTGGTCCATCCAACTGATGTGCGGCAAAACGCACCTTCTCAGCATCAGTACATCTTGAAGTGGTTAACTCCCTTCCAATCCTACGGAGCCAATCATCTGCTACTATGGGCTCGGTGCTACTGGAAAACACCGGCGGCTGCAACCTCAGAAAACGGGATAAGTTGTCAACTGGTGGTGGTGGTGGTGGATTGTTGTTGTTGTTGTTGTTCTTGTTGTTGCCTTGGTTCTGAACTAACAACTGCATCAGGGTATTCTGTTGCTGGATCAACTGAGTGAGCTCCGGTGGGAAAGAAAATCTGGGGTCACGTCTTGGAGGCATCTGATGGGTTTAGAGGGGAGAGATTAGAATAGAATGAGGTCTATTGAGAAAACACTACCCGTATGCACATGAGACAAACACAATTATTTCACTCAATCAATCAAGAAAGGGCATACAATCGATATAGAACTATCACAAAAGTGCTCGGACTACTCTATTTACATGGTGGAATACTACTACTGATGTGGTGGTCTACTAAAAATATTCCTCGGTTGCAGACTCCATGATATCTGCTCCAACTTCGTCTTCAAAGTTATCATCGCTCAGGTCGGAGGCGGTGTCGTTGATGATGATGTAGTCCTCTGGGCGAATCTCCTTGGGTTCTTCGTCTTCTTCTACTGGTGTGGGGTCTCCCATGAATATTCCGATCTTCTTAATCAGGTTGTCATTCTTCTCCACTAGTACGACGATTTCCTCCTCATAATCTTCACGTGTAGCCTTGAGTTCTTCCTCCATCTCGATGATCCTAGTCTTCGCCTTCTTCAAGTCCATCATGTCTGTGCACATTTGGTTCTCATGACGTCGAATGTGCTGGTTTAACTCCTGGATGAAAGCTGCAATGGATCTATCCTTCCTGGTGTTGATCATCTCCCATTGCTCATCTTGGCGCCCATAGATCTGGTAGATAGTATCCTTAAGCTCCTTGTGATAAACTTCTCCAATGCGTCCCATGGTGATGTGAGCTGCCATACTCTTTCCTAAACTCCAGGTTGGTGCATCAAAGGAAAATTCTATGGTTTTAGTGACTGGCGTGAAGGTTCTTCCTGGAACTTGTACTTGAATCATCCAGCGCTCCTCTTCTGGTAAGGTGGCGTTGTATGTCCCGGTGAAGCTTGGTATTCCTATGTTCAGGTACCTAGTGACTTCCTTCAAGTGTCGTCCAAAAGGTGTTTCTTCATCCAGTTGTGCAAACTTGTTCCTTGCATCCGCCATCCTAAAGAGTAGAAAATGGAGAGGAGTCAGAAATGACAAGAGAATAGCGATCTATGGCTTTTAGCTTAGTGGTCGTGTCCTACACTTAGCGTGTGCTCTGATACCATATTGTAGCGACCCGACCTCAAACGGTCAAATCTCTGTGCTTCAGTGTCATCCCTGGATCGGTAATGCTGACACACACAGTACTCGAGGATTTATAACAGAGTAGCAATCACACACTTATTACATAGAATGTCTCCAAAGAGAACTTATTACATTAAATATGGCTTAAGGCCATCTAATACAATAACGGCGGAAGGCTTGGAAGATAAAGTGAGTCCATCAACTCCAATGGCATTGCTGAGCTGCACGACAACGACCTAACGAACCTTACTCTTCGTCTGAAAAGTCTGCAACATAATACGTTGCAGCCCGAAAACGGGTCAGCACATGGAATATGCTGGCAAAGTAACACAGTAGAGTAAGAACAGAATAATACTATCACTATATGCATATTTGGCTGGTGGTAAGCTCTATGGTTACAGTTTTGTGAAAAGCCAATTTTTTTCCTACAGTAAAGGAAGAGATTTTAATTTAACTATCATGGTAGTTGAAACATCATTGAGAAGGTTCCTCCAAATCAATCCCAATTAAAGTAATTATCAACCCGATGCTACCTATTGATCTTGTGTTGGTTTTCCCCGAAGAGGAAGGGATGATGCAGCAGAGTAGCGTAAATATTTCCCTCAGTTTTTGAGAACCAAGGTATCAATCCAGTAGGAGGCCACGCTCAAGTCCCTCGTACCTACACAAAACGATAGCTACTCGCAACCAACGCGATTAGGGGTTGTCAATCCCTTCACGATCACTTACGAGAGTGAGATCTGATAGATATAATATTTTTGGTATTGATACGTCTCCAATGTATCTATAATTTTTGATTGCTCCATGCTATATTATCTACTATTTTGGGCATTATTGGGCTTTATTTTCCACTTTTATATTATTTTTGGGACTAACCTATTAACCGGAGGCCCAGCCCAGATTTGCTGTTTTATGCCTATTTCAGTGTTTCAAAGAAAAGGAATATCAAACGGAGTCGAAACGGAACGAAATGAACTGGAGAAGTTATTTTTGGAACGAAAGCCACCGGATAGACTTGGACTCCACGTCAGAAGATACGGGAGGTGCTCACGAGGGTGGGGGGCGCCCCCCTCCCCCCTAGGGCGTGCCCCCTGCCTCGTGGGGCCCCCATGGCTCCTCCGACGTACTTCCTGCACCCATATATATCGTCGTACCCTAAAACTTCCAGAACACACAATAGATTGGGAGTTCCGCCGCCAGAAGCCTCCGTAGCCACCGAAAGCCAACCTAGACCCGTTCCAGCACCCTGCCGGAGGGGGATCCTTCTCCGGTGGCCATCTTCATCATCCCGGTGCTCTCCATGACGAGGAGGGAGTAGTTCTCCCTCGGGGCTGAGGGTATGTACCAGTAGCTATGTGTTTGATCTCTCTCTCTCTCTCTCTCTCTCTCTCTCGTGTTCTTGATTTGGCACGATCTTGATATATCGCGAGCTTTGCTATTATAGTTGGATCTTATGTTTCTCCTCTCCCTCTTCTCTCTTGTAATGAATCGAGTTTCCCTTTTGAAGTAATCTTATCGGATTGAGTCTTTAAAGATTTGAGAACACTTGATGTATGTCTTGCCGTGGATATCTGTGGTGACAATGGGATATCACGTGATTCACTTGATGTATGTTTTGGTGATCAACTTGCGGGTTCCGCCCATGAACCTATGCATAGGGTTGGCACACGTTTTTGTCGTGATTCTCCGGTAGAACTTTGGGGCACTCTTTGAGATCCTTTGTGTTGGTTGAATAGATGAATCTGAGATTGTGTGATGCATATCGTATAATCATACCCACGGATACTTGAGGTGACATTGGAGTATCTAGGTGACATTAGGGTTTTGGTTGATTTGTATCTTAAGGTGTTATTCTAGTACGAACTCTAGGGCTGTTTGTGACACTTATAGGAATAGCCCAACGGATTGATTGGAAAGAAAAACTTTGAGGTGGTTTCATACCCTACCATAATCTCTTCGTTTGTTCTCCACTATTAGTGACTTTGGAGTGACTCTTTGTTGCATGTTGAGGGATAGTTTTATGATCCAATTGTGTTAGTATTGTTGAGAGGACTTACACTAGTGGAAGTATGAACCCTGGGCCTTGTTTCCTAGCATTGCAATACCGTTTACGCTCACTTTTATCACTTGTTACCTTGCTGTTTTTATAATTTCAGATTTCAAATACTATTATATACCATCCATATACCGCTTGTATTACCATCTCTTCGCCGAACTAGTGCACCTATACAATTTACCATTGTATTGGGTGTGTTGGGGACACAAGAGACTCTTTGTTATTTGGTTGCAGGGTTGCTTGAGAGAGACCATATTCATCCTATGCCTCCTATGGATTGACAAACCTTAGGTCATCCACTTGAGGGAAATTTGCTACTCTCCTACAAACCTCTGCACTTGGAGGCCCAACAACGTCTACAAGAAGAAGGTTGTGTAGTAGACATCAGGTATTTTTGGTATAAAGATGCAAAGTAAAAAGTAAGGGCAAAGTAAAAAAGCAAAGCAAGATTAAAGTTATGGAGATTGATATGATGAGAATAGACCTGGGGGCCATAGGTTTCACTAGTGGCTTCTCTCAAGAGCATAAGTATTCTACGGTGGGTGAACAAATTACTGTTGAGCAATTGACAGAATTGAGCATAGTTATGAGAATATCTAGGCATGATCATGTATATAGGTATCACGTCCGTGACAAGTAGACCGAAACGATTCTGCATCTATTACTATTACTCCACTCATCGACCGCTATCCAACATGCATCTAGAGTATTAAGTTAAAAACAAAGTAACGCCTTAAGCAAGATGACATAATGTGGAGAGATAAATTCATGCAATATGAAATAAACCCCATCTTGTTATCCTTGATGGCAACGATACAATACGTGCCTTGCTGCCCCTTCTGTCACTGGGAAAGGACACCGCAAGATCGAACCCAAAGCTAAGCACTTCTCCCATGGCAAGAACTACCAATCTAGTTGGCCAAACCAAACGGATAATTCAAAGAGACTAGCAAAGATAACCAATCATACATAAAAGAATTCAGAGAAGATTCAAATATTATTCATAGATAGACTTGATCATAAACCCACAATTCATCGGTCTCAACAAACACACCGCAAAAAGAAGACGACGTCGAATAGATCTCCACAAGAGAGGGGGAGAACTTTGTATTGAGATCCAAAAAGAGAGAAGAAGCCATCTAGCTACTAACTATGGACCCGAAGGTCTGAGGTAAACTACTCACACTTCATCGGAGAGGCTATGATGGTGTAGAAGCCCTCCGTGATGATGGCCCTCTCCGGCGGAGCTCTGGAACAGGCCCCAAGATGGGATCTCGTGGATACAGAAAGTTGCGGCTGTGGAATTAGGTTTTTGGCTCCGTCTCTGTTCGTTTGGGGGTACATAGATATATATAGGAGGAAGGAGTACGTCGGTGGAGCATCGAGGGGCCCATGAGGCAGGGGCGCGCCCTAGGGGGGCGCCCCCACCCTCGTGACCGCCTCTCTGATGCCTTGGCGTAGAGTCCAAGTCTCCTGGATCACGTTCGGTGAGAAAATCACATTCCCGAAGGTTTCATTCCGTTTGGACTCCGTTTGATATTCCGTTTCTTCGAAACACTGAAATAGGCAAAAAAACAGCAATTCTGGGCTGGGCCTCCGGTTAATACATTAGTCCCAAAAATAATATAAAAGTGGAAAATAAAGCCCAATATAGTCCAAAACAATAGATAATATAGCATGGAGGAATAAAAAATTATAGATACGTTGGAGACGTATCAGGCATCCCCAAGCTTAATTCCTGCTCGTCCTCGAGTAGGTAAATGATAAAAAGAGAATTTTTTATGCGGAGTGCTACTTGGCATAATTTCAATGCAAATCTTCTTAATTGTGGTATGAATATTCAGATTAGGAAGATTCAAGACAAAAGTTCATATTGACATAAAGAATAATAATACTTCAAGCAAACCAACAAAGCAATTATGTTTTCTTAAAGTAACATGGCCAAGAAAGTTCATCCCTACAAAATCATATAGTTTTGTCATGCTCCATTTTCGTCACACAAGAATGCTCTCATCATGCACAACCCCGATGACAAGCCAAGCAATTGTTTCATACCTTAATAATTTCAAACTCATAAACTTTCACGCAATACATGAGCGTGAGCCATGGATATAGCACTATGGATGGAATAGAATGATGGGGTTATGTGGAGAAACAAAAAAGGAGAAAGTCTCACATCAACGAGGTTAATCAATGGGCTATGGAGATGCCCATCAATTGATGTTAATGCAAGGAGTAGGGATTGCCATGCAACGGATGCACTAGAGCTATAAATGTATGAAAGTTCAACAAAAGAAACTAAGTGGGTGTGCATCCAACTTGCTTTCTCACGAAGACCTAGGGAACTTGAGGAGGCCCATTGTTGGAATATACAAGCCAAGTTCTATAATGAAAATTCCCACTAGTATATGAAAGTGATAACTCAAGAGACTCTCTATATGAAGAACAGGGTGCTACTTTGAAGCACAAGTGTGGAAAAAGGAATAGTAGCATTGCCCCTTTTTATTTATTTCTATTTTTTTGGCCTTTCTCTTTTTTTGGGACAATGCTCTATTAAATTATGATCATCACACTTTTATTTATTTACAACTCAATGATTACAACTCAATTCTAAAACAAGGTATGACTCTATATGGATGCCTCCGGCGGTGTACCGGGATATGCAATGAATCAAGAGTGACAAGTATGAAAAAATTATGAATGGTGGCTTTGCCACAAATACTATGTCAACTACATGATCATGCTAGGCAATATGACAATGATGGATGTGTCATGATAAACTGGATGGTGGAAAGTTGCATGTCAATATATCTCGGAATGGCTATGGAAATGCCATAATAGGTAGGTATGGTGGCTGTTTTGAGGAAGATATAAGGAGGTTTATGTGTGAAAGAGTGTATCATATCACGGGGTTTGGATGCACCGGCGAAGTTTGCACCAACTCTTGATGTGAGAAAGGGCAATGCACGGTACCGTAGAGGCTAGCAATGATGAAGGGTGAGAGTGCGTATAATCCATGGACTCAACATTAGTCATAAAGAACTCATATACTTATTGCAAAAATCTACAAGCCATCAAAAACCAAAGTATTACGCGCATGCTCCTAGGGGGATAGATTGGTAGGAAAAGACCATCGCTCGTCCACGACCGCCACTCATAAGGAGGACAATCAAATAACACCTCATGTTTCAAATTTGTTGCATAACATTTACCATACATGCATGCTACGGGACTTGCAAACTTTAACTCAAGCACTTCTCAAATTCACAATTACTCTACTAGCATGACTTTGATATTACTACATCCATATCTCAAAACAATTATCAAGCACCCAACTTTTCTTATTATTCAACACACTCAAAAGAAAGTTTCACAAATCTTGAATACCAATCATGTTATTACTAAGCAAATTACCATGCTATTAAGACTCCCAAAATAATTTAAGTGAAGCATGAGATATTAGTTTCTTTAAAACAAATCCACCACCGTGCTCTAAAAGATCTAAGTGAAGCACATAGAGCAAAATTACTTAGCTCAAAAGATATAAATGAAGCACATAGAGCAAAACTACTTAGCTCAAAAGATATAAGTGAAGCACATAGAGTATTCTATCAAATTTTAATTCATGTATGGCTCTCTCAAAAGGTGTGTACAGCAAGGATGATTGTGGCATACTAAAACACAAAGACAAAAATAATACAAGACGCTCCAAGCAAAACACATATCATGTTGGTGAATAAAAATATAGCTCCAAGTAAATTACCGATGGAAGTGGACGAAAGAGGGGATGCCTTCCGGGGCATCCCCAAGCATTGAATTTTTGGTGTCCTTGTATTATCTTGGGGGTGCCATGGGCATCCCCAAGCTTAGGCTCTTGCCACTCCTTGTTCCATAATCCATCAAAAGAATTCACGCAAAACTTGAAAACTTCACAACACAAAACTTAAAGTAGAAAACTCGTGAGCTCCGTTAGTGAAAGAAAACAAAAGACCACTTCAAGGTACTGTAATGAACTCATTATTTATTTATATTGATGTTAAACCTACTGTATTACAACTTCTCTATGGGTTATAAACTATTTTACTAACCATAGATTCATCAAAATAAGCAAACAACACATGAAAAACAGAATCTGTCAAAAACAGAATAGTCTGTAGTAATCTGTAGCTAGCGCAAGATCTGGAACCCCAAAAATTCTAAAATAAATTGCTGGACGTGAGGAATTTATTTATTAATCATCTCCAAAAATAATTAACTAAATATCACTCTTCAAATAAAAATTACAGCCGTTCTCGTGAGCGCTAAAGTTTATGTTTTTTACAGCAAGTTCAACAAGACTTTCCCCCAAGTCTTCCCAACGGTTCTACTTGGCACAAACACTAATTAAACACAAAAAACACAACCAAAACAGATTATAGATAATTTATTTATTACTAAACAGGAGCAAAAAGCAAGGAATAAAAATAAAATTGGGTTGCCTCCCAACAAGCGCTATCATTTAACGCCCCTAGCTAGGCATAAAAGCGAGGATAGATCTAGGTATTGCCGTCTTTGGTAGGCAATCCATAAGTGGCTCTCGTGATAGTTTCATATGGCAATTTTATTTTATTTCTTGGAAAGTGTTCCATGCCCTTTTTTAATGGAAATTGAAATCTAATATTTCCTTCCTTCATATCAATAATCGCACCAACCGTTCTAAGGAAAGGTCTACCAAGAATAATAGGGCAAGAAGGATTGCAATCTATATCAAGAACAATGAAATCTACGGGCACATAATTCCTATTTGCAACAATAAGAACATCATTAATCCTTCCCATAGGTTTCTTAATAGTAGAATCTGCAAGATGCAAGTTTAGAGAGCAATCATCAAAATTACGGAAATCTAGCAAATCACACAAAGTCTTGGGAATAGTAGAGACACTAGCACCCAAATCACACAAAGCATAAAACTCATGATCTTTAATTTTAATTTTAATAGTTGGTTCCCATTCATCATAGAGTTTTCTAGGGATAGAAACTTTCAACTCAAGTTTTTCTTCATAAGATTGCATCAAGGCATCAACAATATGTTCGGTGAAGGCTTTATGTTGACTATAAGCATGTGGAGAATTTAGCACAAATTGCAACAAGGAAATACAATCAATTAAAGAGAAATTTTCATAATTAAATTCCTTGAAATCCAATATAGTGGGTTTAGCAACATCTAGATTTTTATTTATTTCAATCCCACTTTCATCAATTTCATCATAAAGATCTAAATACTCCGAATTTTTAGACCGCCTTCTAGGTAAAGGAAGATCATATTCAGTTTCATCAAGATTCATATTGCAAAACAAAGATTTAATAGGTGACACATCAATAACTTTTAGATCTTCATCTTGATTTTCATAGGAAGAACACGCTTTAATAAAGGCATCTTTGGAAGCACGCATCCTAGCGGTTCTTTCCTTGCACTCATCAATGGAAATTCTCATCGCTTTGAGAGACTCATTGATATCATGCTTAGGAGGAATAGATCTAAGCTTTAAAGAATCAACCTCAAGAGAAATTCTATCAACATTTCTAGTCAAATCATCAACTTTAAGCAATTTCTCTTCAAGCAAAGCATTAAAATTCTTTTGTGAATTCATAAACTCCTTAACACTATTCTCAAATTCAGAGGGCATCTTATTATAATTTCCATAAGACTTGTTGTAGGAATTCCCATAATTATTAGAAGGATTACTAGGATATGGCCTAGGATTAAAGTTCCCTCTATAAGTGTTGTTACCAAAATTATTCCTACCAACAAAATTCACATCCATAGATTCATTGTTATTCTCAATCAAACTAGACAAAGGCATATCATTAGGATCAAAAGAAACACTCTTAGTAGCAAATAATTTCATAAGTTCATCCGTCTTTCCACTCAAAACATTGATTTCTTCTATCGCATGCACTTTTATTAGAAGATCTTTCAGTATGCCATTGAGAATAATTAATCATAATATTATCTAGGAGTTTAGTAGCATCTCCTAAAGTGATTTCCATAAAAGTGCCTCCCGCGGCCGAATCTAAAAGATTTCTAGAAGCAAAATTCAATCCGGCATAAAATTTTTGTATAATCATCCACAAATTCAAACCATGAGTAGGGAAATTATGTATCATTAATTTCATTCTCTCCCAAGCTTGTGCAACATGTTCATGATCAAGTTGCTTAAAGTTCATAATATCGTTTCTAAGAGAGATGATCTTAGCGGGAGGGAAATACTTAGAGATAAAATCATCTTTGCACCTGTTCCAAGAATCAATACTATTTTTAGGCAAGGACGAAAACCAAGCTTTAGCACGATCTCTAAGCGAAAAAGGAAATAACTTCAATTTAACGACATCATTATCAACATCTTTTTTCTTTTGCATATCACATAAATCAACGAAGCTATTCAGATGAGTAGCGGCATCTTCACTAGGAAGCCCGGTGAATTGATCTTTCATAACAAGATTCAACAAAGCAGTATTGATTTCACAAGATTCAGTATTGGCAAGAGGAGCAATCGGAGTGCTAAGGAAATCATTATTATTGGTATTGGTGAAGTCACACAATTTGGTAGTATCTTGAGCCATTGCGACAAACAAGCAATCCAACACACGAGCAAACAAAAGCCAAGCAGGCAAGAGAGGGAGGATAAAGAGAGAGGAGGCGAATAAAACGGCAAGGGTGAAGTGGGGGAGAGGAAAACGAGAGGCAAATGGCAAATAATGTAATGCGAGAGATAGGGATTGTGATGGGTACTTGGTATGTTGACTTTTTGCGTAGACTCCCCGGCAACGGTGCCATAAATCCTTCTTGCTACCTCTTGAGCTTGCGTTGGTTTTCCCCGAAGAGGAAGGGATGATGCAGTAGGGTAGTGTAAGTATTTCCCTCAGTTTTTGAGAACCAAGGTATCAATCCAGTAGGAGGCCACGCTCAAGTCCCTCGTACCTGCACAAAACGATAGCTACTCGCAACCAACGCGATTAGGGGTTGTCAATCCCTTCACGGTCACTTACGAGAGTGAGATCTGATAGATATAATTTTTTGGTATTTTTGGTATAAAGATGCAAAGTAAAAATTAAAGGAAAAGTAAAAAAGCAAAACAAGATTAAAGTTATGGAGATTGATATGATGAGAATAGACCCGGGGGCCATAGGTTTCACTAGTGGCTTCTCTCAAGGGCATAAGTATTCTACGATGGGTGAACAAATTACTGTTGAGCAATTGACAGAGTTGAGCATAGTTATGAGAATATCTAGGCATGATCATGTATATAGGCATCACGTCCGTGACAAGTAGACCAAAACGATTATGCATCTAATACTATTCCACTCATCGACCGCTATCCAGCATGCATCTAGAGTATTAAGTTAAAAACAGAGTAACGCCTTAAGCCAGATGACATGATGCAGAGAGATAAATTCATGCAATATGAAATAAACCCCATCTTGTTATCCTCGATGGCAACGATACAATACGTGCCTTGCTGCCCCTTCTGTCACTGGGAAAGGACACGCAAGATCGAACCCAAAGCTAAGCACTTCTCCCATGGCAAGAACTACCAATCTAGTTGGCCAAACCAAACAGATAATTCAAAGAGACTTGCAAAGATAACCAATCATACATAAAAGAATTCAGAGAAGATTCAAATATTATTCATAGATAGACTTGATCATAAACTCACAATTCATCGGTCTCAACAAACACACCGCAAAAAGAAGATTACATCAAATAGATCTCCACACGAGAGGGGGAGAACTTTGTATTGAGATCCAAAAAGAGAGAAGAAGCCATCTAGCTACTAACTATGGACCCGAAGGTCTGAGGTAAACTACTCACACTTCATCGGAGAGGCTATGATGATGTAGAAGCCCTCCGTGATGATGGCCCTCTCCGGTGGAATTAGGTTTTTGGCTCCGTATCTGTTCGTTTGGGCGTACGTAGGTATATATAGGAGGAAGGAGTACGTCGGTGGAGCATCGAGGGGCCCACGAGGCAGGGGGCATGCCCTAGGGGGGGGCACCCTTGTGACCGCCTCTCTGATGCCTTGGCGTAGGGTCCAAGTCTCCTGGATCACGTTTAGTGAGAAAATCACGTTCCCGAAGGTTTCATTCCGTTTGGACTCCGTTTGATATTCCGTTTCTTCGAAACACTGAAATAGGCAAAAAAACATCAATTCTGGGCTGGGCCTCCGGTTAATAGGTTAGTCCCAAAAATAATATAAAAGTGGAAAATAAAGCCCAATATAGTCCAAAACAATAGATAATATAGCATGGAGCAATCAAAAATTATAGATACGTTGGAGACGTATCACCCGACAATTTTAATTTAGAGTGATGAGATACTTAAGATACTCCAAGTACTAGATACTCAACATCTCAAGATGTCCATAATAGGGGACACGGCTAACCATGATTAGATTGTACACTCTGCAGAGGTTTGCGCACTTTTCCCCACAAGACTTGATCTCCTCCGTTGGATTTATCGCACTACAGGATGTTTGAGAAATGGATGACCGAGACACAGCCTTTCAGAAACATTAACTCTCTACTCCGGGCAGACCATACCAAACCTACAACCCACTACTTGTGCATCTACCTCTTCGAGAGCTTCACGTAACTTACTCAACTATGCTAGAGCCCACAATAGCTTGTGGCTGCACACAGAAGTTTCTAGCATGAATCATCTCAGCTCCCTTTGAGCCTGGGTGGCGGTCCATAGGAAGATCACACGAGTACTCCGGGATTTCCAAAAAATACATGCAACACTGGGTACTCCAGGTGCCTCAATCCACCCAGATGTGTATTTATGTTGCCACCTTAAGTTAAACCATTAATTATCAATCTCACATTTGTCATGGATTTCACTCACCCAAACCATGTCTACGAGCATAGCATAGCATATAAGCAACACGTAGAAGTAACTCCCAAGGGTTTGAATGTAACAGGGCAATAGGTTCTACCTCATCAACTACTTCCCACCCACATGTTAATAACATCCTAATCATGCAATGCTTGAGGATTGGAACTAATGCATAAAACTGGGTGATAAAGGGATATGATCAAAGTGTTACTTGCCTTGCTGACGATCCGCGTAACCTAGAGACTCCAAATAACATGCTTCGCACTCCGGGAATTCTATCGCAAACAAACAATATCATACATAAGCAAACAAGCAAAGAAGCACAGGTAAAACTCAAATAAGAAGGTCTAACCAGAAAGTTCAAGTTAAGAACTCCGGTTTGCAAAAAGAATCAAATCGAACGGAGCAATGAAACTCAAATGGTGAAAGAAACAAGATCCATCTACTAATCTGGACCTAGGTCAAATTTTACAGTAGCAAAAGCTGGTTCAAGTTGGTTAAACAAAAAGAGGGTCTCGATACAAAGATCTAGGTGCTTGAATCGCCTGATTCCGAAAAACAAGAGAAAAGATAAACTAGAACGAAAATCGGATCAGAAATCGCTATCAGAAATAACCGCGGGAAAATCCGATAAAAGAAAACTGACGAATAGGCTAACGAACGAGTGTTCGTTATCTCTAACTAATGAGAGAAAACCATTCGTTAAAACGAACGTATGGATGGGCGTCCGCTAAATAGAAGAACCGGGAAAAACCGGTGAACCGATCTAAAAAACGAACTAGGGTTTTTTTCTAAAAAAACGAATTGGTTTTCTTTAAAAAAAACCGACGGTGACGAAACGGCATGGTACGTCCGGCTAGGCGGGGCTCGGGCGGCGGGCAGTGGGCTAGCGGGGCAGGGGGGAGGCCGCTTGCGGTGACGGCGGTGAGGCGCGGGAGGCGGCGGCGCGCGGCTCGGCTCGGGAGCGGGCGGCGGCGGCGGGGTTTGTGGTGGTGGCAGGGGGCTCGGGCGGCGTATATAAAGGGCGGGGGTGGGGTGGCTTGGAGGAGGGGCAAGGCGGCGGCAGTGGAGGAGTCCGGCTCGGATTCTGTCCGAGTTGGCGGCGGTGGGAGATGGGCCGGCCCGGCTGGGTTTCGGCCCAGTCGGCGCCCGAAGCTTTTTTTTAAAACAATTCCGCCGAAAAGAAAATAATTCCTAGAAAATATAATAAAAATATAAAAATGCCAAAACAAATTTTCACCATCTAAATAGAATATTTAGAACGAGGTGAACATTTTCTTGGCCCTAAAATGCAATTTTGAAAACGTGCAATTTTTCTAATGCAAATAAAATCAAATATTTGATTTTAATATTTTCCTCCAATATTTCAATTATTTTGGAGAAGTCATATTATCTCCTCTCATATACTTTAATATGAAATATTTTCGGAGAGAAAAATAATTAAAACCAAACTCCTCATTTTAGAATTTGATAAAAATCAAATTTGAAAACCGGGGAAATCCCCAACTCTCTTAGAGGGTCCTTGAGTTGCTTAGGATTTCGAGGGTCGCGAGACGAGAAGCAATAAAATATGATATGCAACAATGATCTATGTATACCATTCCAAATTGAAAATTTGGGATGTTATAGTAGTAAATTTATCAGAGCTTAATATGCAAAAGGTTTCTACATTTTATCACATTCTGACTTTCCTAGGGAATTACTGCAACAGCGGTAAACTTTCTGTTTTCAAACAGCAACATGTGGACTTCTAAAATAGGCATAGTAAAGGCTATCAATGCCACTTTTATTGAAATAAAAGATGCAAAACATTTTTATAAATAATAGCAAGCAAATCTTAACAAAATAAATTGACGCTCCAAGAAAAACACATATCATGTGGTGAATAAAAATATAGCTCCAAGTAAAGTTACCGATGAATGAAGACGAAAGAGGGGATGCCTTCCGGGGCATCCCCAAGCTTAGGCTCTTGGCTATCCTTGAATATTACCTTGTGGTGCCTTGGGCATCCCCAAGCTTAGGCTCTTGCCACTCCTTATTACATAGTCCATCGAATCCTTACCCAAAACTTGAAAACTTCACAACACAAAACTTAACAAAAAAACTCGTAAGCTCCGTTAGTATAAGAAAATAAATCACTACTTCAAGGTACTGTAATGAAATCATTATTTATTTATATTGGTGTTAAACCTACTGTATTCCAACTTCTCTATGGTTTATAAACTCTTTTACTAGCCATAGATTCATCAAAATAAGTAAACAATACATGAAAAACAGAATCTGTCAAAAACAGAACAGTCTGTAGTAATCTGGATCAAACATATACTTCTGGAACTCATAAAAATTTAAAATAAATTGCTGGACCTGAGGAATTTATCTATTAATCATCTGCAAAAATAATTAACTAAATACAACTTTCCAAATAAAAATGGCAGCAATTCTCGTGAGCGCTAAAGTTTCTGTTTTTACAGCATGATCAACAAGACTTTCCGCAAGTCTTCCCAAAGGTTCTACTTGGCACAAACACTAACTAAAAGCATAAAACCACATCTAAACAGAGGCTAGATGAATTATTTGTTACTAAACAGGAACAAAACGCAAGTAACCAAAACAAAATTGGGTTGCCTCCCAACAAGCGCTATCGTTTAATGCCCCTAGCTAGGCATGATGATTTCAATGATGCTCACATAAAGGATAATAATTGAAACATAAAGAGGGCATCATGAAGAATATGACTAGCACATTTAAGCCTAACCCACTTCCTATGCATAGGGATTTTGTGGGCAAACAATTTATGGGAACAATAATCAACTAGCATAGGAAAGCAAAACAAGCATAACTTCAAGATTTTAAGCACATACAGAGGAAACTTAATATTATTGCAATTCCTACAAGCATATGTTCCTCCCTCATAATAATTTTCAGTAGCATCATGAATGAATTCAACAATATAACCAGCACCTAAAGCATTCTTTTCATGGTCTACAAGCATAGAAATTTTCTCTCCACATAAGCAAATTTCTTCTCATGAATAGTAGTGGGAGCAAACTCAACAAAATAATTATCATGTGAGGCATAATCCAACTGAAAACTAAAATCATGATGACAAGTTTCATGGATATCTTTATTCTTTATAGCATACAAGTCATCACAATAATCATCATAGATAGCAACTTTGTTCTCATAATCAATTGGAACCTCTTTCGAAATAGTGGATTCATCACAAAATAAAGTCATGACCTCTCCAAATCCACTTTCATCAATATAATCATCATAAATAGGAGGCATGCTTTCATCATAATAAATGTGCTCATCAAAACCTGGGGGAGAAAAAATATCATCTTCATCAAACATAGCTTCCCCAAGCTTGTGGCTTTGCATATCATTAGCATCATGGATATTCAAGGAATTCATACTAACAACATTGCAATCATGCTCATCATTCAAATATTTAGTGCCAAACATTCTAATGCATTCTTATTCTAGCACTTGAGCACAATTATCGGAATCCTTATTCTCACGAAAGACATTAAAAAGATGAAGCATATGAGGTAACCTTAATTCCATTTTTTTCTAATTTTCTTTTATAAACTAAACTAGTGATAAAACAAGAAACTAAAAGACTCGATTGCAAGATCTAAAGATATACCTTCAAGCGCTAACCTCCCCGGCAACGGTGCCAGAAAAGAGCTTGATGTCTACTACACAAACTTCTTCTTGTAGACGTTGTTGGGCCTCAAAGTGCAGAGGTTTGTAGGACAGTAGAAAATTTCCCTCAAGTGGATGACCTAAGGTTTATCAATCCGTAGGAGGCGTAGGATGAAGATGGTCTCTCTCAAGCAACCCCGCAACCAAATAACAAAGAGTCTCTTGTGTCCCCAACACACCCAATACAATGGTAAATTGTATAGGTGCACTAGTTCAGCGAAGAGATGGTGATACAAGTGCAATATGGATAGTAGATATAAGTTTTTGTAATCTGAAAATATAAAAACAGCAAGGTAACAAATGATAGAAGTGAGCGTAAATGGTATTGCAATGCGTTGAAACAAGGCCTAGGGTTCATACTTTCGCTAGTGCAAGTTCCCTCAACAATACTAACATAATTGAATCACATAACTATCCCTCAACATGCAACAAAGAGTCACTCCAAAGTCACTAATAGCAGAGCACAAACGAAGAGATTATGGTAGGGTACGAAACCACCTCAAATTTATTCTTTCCAATCAATCCGGTGGGCTATTCCTATAAGTGTCACAAATAGCCCTAGAGTTTGAACTAGAATAACACCTTAAGACACAAATCAACCAAAACCCTAATGTCACCTCGATACTCCAATGTCACCTCAAGTATCCGTGGGTATGATTATATGATATCCATCACACAATCTCAAATTCATCTATTAAACCGACACATAGAACCTCAAAGAGTGCCCCAAAGTTCTACCGGAGAATCACGACGCCAACCCCTATGCATAGGTTCATGGGCAGAACCCGCAAGTTGATCGCCAAAACATACATCAAGTGAATCACATGATATCCCATTGTCACCACAGATACGCACGACAAGACATACATCAAGTGTTCTCAAATCTTTAAAGACTCAATCCGATAAGATTACTTCAAAGGGGAAACTCAATCCATTACAAGAGAGTAGAGGGGGAGGAGAAACATAAGATCCAACTATAATAGCAAAGCTCACGATACATCAAGATCGTGCCAAATCAAGAACACGAGAGAGAGAGAGAGATCAAACACATAGCTACTAGTACATACCCTCAGCCCCGAGGGAGAACTACTCCCTCCTCGTCATGGAGAGCACCGGGATGATGAAGATGGCCACCGGAGAGGGATTCCCCCTCTGGCAGGGTGCCGGAACGGGTCTAGATTGGTTTTCGGTGGCTACGTAGGCTTCTGGCAGCGGAACTCCCGATCTATTGTGCTCCCCGATCGTTTTAGGGTATATGGAGATATATAGGCGGAAGAATTACGTCAGGGGGGCACGAGGGGCCCACGGGGTGGAGGGCGCGCCGAGGGGGGTGGGCGCGCCCCCCTACCTTATGGCCTCCTCGAAGCTTCCTTGACGTGGACTCCAAGTCTCCAGGGCTTCTTCTGATCCAAAAATAAGTTCTGTCAAGTTTCAGGTCAATTGGACTCCGTTTGGTTTTCCTTTTTTGCGAAACCCTAAAATAGGCAAAAAAAAATAGAAACTGGCACTAGGCTCTGGGTTAATAGGTTAGTCCCAAAAATCATGTAAAAGTGTATAATAAAGCCCATAAACATCCAAAACAGAAGATAATATAGCATGGAGCAATCAAAAATTATAGATACGTTGGAGACATATCAAAGCACTTCTGTGACGCGCGATTTATCGTCATGGAAGTGGACACTTCCGTGATGATAATTTTGGTAATGTCATGGAACACTTCTACGACAGCACAGGTATGACTATCTTGATTCTGTCATAAATTTGTCATGGATGTACATGCATGACAGAAAACGTGACCTACTGTGACAAACACATATCATCACAGAAGTGTATTTTTTTGTAGTGTATGTTTGGACATCGGAATGGTTCCGGATGAGTTCGGGCATTTACCGGAGTACCAAGGGGTTACTGGAACCCTCCGGGGAGTCAATGGGCCTTATTGGGCCTTAGTGGGAGAGAGAAGGAGACGGCCAGGTGGAGGGCTCCCCCACAAGCCCAATCTGAATTGGGTGCCCCCCTTTCCTTCCCTCTCTCTCCCTCTTCCTTCTTCTCCTACTCCAACTAGGGAAGGGGGGAAACCTACTCCTACTGGGAGTAGGAATCCCCCTTGGGCGCACCATACAGAGGGCCGGCTCTCCCCTCCTCCACACACAAGTTGATTGTTTAGCCGTGTGTTGTGCCCCCTCCACAGAATTCCACCTCGGTAATATCGTTGTAGTGCTTAGACGAAGCCCTGCATCGGTAACTTCATCATCACCATCGTCACGCCGTCGTGCTGACGAAACTCTCCCTCGGCCTCAGCTGGATCAAGAGTACGAGGGACGTCACCAAGTTGAACGTGTGCAGATCGCGGAGGTGTCATGCGTTCGGTACTTGATCGGTTGGATCGCGAAGACGTTCGACTACATCAACCGCGTTTCATAACGCTTCCACTTTCGTCCTATGAGGGTACGTAGACATACTGTCCCCCTTTGGTTGCTATGCATCTCCTAGATAGATCTTGCATGATCGTAGGAAAAATTTTGAAATGCTGTGTTCCCCAACACTTTTTTCAAAATTGCCGTAGTTTCCTTCCTATCCATCAGATATAAATCGGACGGCCTATATTGCAGGATGGCAGGCACACCATCATCACCAACTCTGTTTTTTATAAGAGTATAGATATAGATATAGATATAGATATAGATATAGATATAGAGAGTAGAGATTTGGGTGCAATGCACGTGTACCTTACTAGTTGGTTACCAAATCTCATCCAGGTTTGGCACGAGCTCGTACAGCGGGAGCACCACAAGGCCTACCGCAGGAGTTACATTTCCCTCTCGGGGCCCATGGAACCGAGCTTCAGTGGCTTAGTGCACCGGCCTATGAGTCAATGACATACGGACCTTAAATGCGGCTGGCCCACATGTCATTCTCATGGTGGTGGCGTGGTTCACGACTCACTCGTTCAAGATGGACCGGCCGGTGGTGGCGTGGTCGTGGCAAGGGTGCCACACCTGGGCGTCGAGGTGTTACGAGGCGTAGATGGACACACCGGCGGGTACTACCTGTAGTACAGAAGTACTCCAACTGAGGATTGATGCCCGGGACGAAATGTGTCATAGCCGCTAGATGAAATTCGATTGTGCGGGAGTACGGATCGGAGCACAGGAGCGGAGCCGGCAAACCGCGTCCAATCGGGTGTGGCTGTGGACGTGAATGCAGCTGTCTCTATTGCATAACCCCAAAATGATAGTGGTAAATTGGTAAGAGACATCATAGATCGCACCTATAAAGTATAGTTACGACGTTAGGACACACCATTACGATGTGGTGTTCCAGGTGGCGTGAGTTGCGAAACTATTCGACATTGTTTCAACTGAAGGCCAAACTCGTAACTCAAATATTTCGTCTCCGCGATCAGATCATAGAAACTTTATTTTCTTGTTACGATGATTCTCCACTTCACTCTAAAATTCTTTGAACTTTTCAAACATTTCAGACTTGTGTTCATTAACTATATATACTCATATCTTCTCAAATCATCTGTGAAGGTCAGAAAATAACGATACCCGTCGCGAGCCTCAACACTCATTGGATCGCATACATCAATATGTATTATTTCTAATAAGTCTGTTGCTCGCTCCATTGTTCTGGAGAACGGAGTCTTAGTCATCTTGCCCATGAGGCATGGTTCACAAGCATCAAATGATTCATAATCAAGTGATTCCAAAATCCCATCAGCGTGGAGTTTCTTCATGCGCTTCACACCAATATTACCTAAACGACAGTGCCACTAGTATTTTGAACTATCATTATCAACTTTGCATCTTTTTGCATCAATATCATGAATATGTGTATCACTACGATCGAGATTCAATAAACCATTCACCTTGGGTGTATGACCACAGAAGGTTTTATTCATGTAAACAGAATAACAATTATTCTTTGACTTAAATGAATAACCGTATTGCAAGAAACATGATCCAATCATATTATTCTCAATGCAAATAACAAAAAACATTTATTTTAGGTTCAACATTAATCCCGAAGGTAAAGGGAGTGTGCGATGGTGATCTTATCAACCTTGGAATCACTTCCAACACACATCTTCACCTTGCCCTCAACTTGTCTCTGTTCATTTTATAACTCCTATTTCAAGTTACTAATCATAGCAACTGAACCAATATCAAATACCAAGGGGCTACTATGAATACTAGTAAAGTACACATCAATAACATGTATATCATATATACTTTTGTTCACTTTGCCATCCTTACCCGCCAAGTTTTGGGGCAGTTCCGCTTCTAGTGACCATTTCCTTTGCAGTAGAAGCACTCAGTTTCAGGCTTGGGTCTAGCTTTGGGCTTCTTCATGGGAGTGACAACTTGCTTGCCATTCTTGTTGAAGTTCCCATTCTTTCCCTTGCCTTTTTACTTGAAACTAGTGGTCTTGTCAACTATCAACATTTGATGCTTTTCTTGATTTCTACCTTCGTTGATTTCAGCATCATGAAGAGCTCGGGAATCATTTTCATCATCCCTTGCATATTATAGTTCAGCACGAAGTTCCAGTAACTTGGCGATAGTGACTAGAGAACTCTGTCAATCACTATCTTATCTGGAAGATTAACTCCCTGAAAGTGCTAGTGATCGACTAGAGGGGGTGAATAGGCGATTTTTATGGAAGTCTTCAAAACATGGAAGTTTCAAAGACAAACAATAGAAATAAACCTATTACCATGCAGCGGAAGGTAAACTACACTAAGCAAGCCATAGTCAAGTATTCAATGAAGTGAAAGCACAATGACTAATAGCAACTAGGCAGTATAGATCAGGTAGGAAGATAGTGTGAAGCCTATCAGAACAAGAAGTCACTCAGTGAAGACAAAAGATAATGCAATCATACAATGACTTCACCAGGACCAACAGTAAGTAAAGGGATGGGAAGGATGAAACCAGTGACTTGTTGAAGACAATGATTTGTTGGACCAGTTCTAGTTGTTGTGACAACTGTACGTCTGGTTAGGGAGGATGAGATTCAACTCAGAAGACCACGTCTTCACCTTATTCCCCTTGAGCTAAGGACACCCAGTCCTCGCCCAATCACTCTGGTAAGTCTTCAAGGTAGACTTCCAAACCTTCACAGACTTCGTTCACCAGCGATCCACAATGACTCTTGGATGCTCAAAACGCGACGCCTAACCGGTTGGAGGATTCACAGTCCTCAAGTGTAATAAGTCTTCAAATCACACAGACATGAAGACTTAAGTGATGCCTAACACTCTTTGGCTCTGGGTTTTTAGGGCTTTATCCTTGCAAGGAATTCTCTCTCAAAGTGTTCGAGGTGGGTTGCTCTCAAATGACAAAAGCCGTGCACTAACTATAAGCAGCCAACCATTTATGGTTGTAGGGGGTGGGCTATTTATAGCCACTAGGCAACCCGACCTGATTTGTCCAAAATGACCCTGGGTCACTAAGGAACTATCACGTGTTCCAACGGTCAGATTTCAAACACACACGACAACTTTACTTGAACTACAAGCAAAGCTGACTTACCCAGCTCTGGATAAGATTTGCTCTCATTGTCTTCGCTCGAAGACATAGGATTTTGGTTACGCATCACTTCTGTCATTCTGACTGGTTCACTTGGACCCCACTTAACAGTACGGTGGTTCCTATGACTCAACAAAGAAGAAAAAGAACGACGAAACAACTAAATCTGCGCGCTCCATAGTCTTCACACGTTGTCTTCCCTTGTCAAAGTCTTCAATGTGAATGTCTTCACATCCCACCTTTGACTTCAATGTCTTCATACATTTTTAGGGGTCATCTCCGGTAGGAAAACCGAATCAATAAGGGACTTCTACCTGTGTTATCCTGCAATTCTCACAAACACATTAGTCCCTCAACCAGGTTTGCCGTCAATACTCCAAAACCAACTAGGGGTGGCACTAGATGCACTTACAATCTCCCCCTTTTTGGTGATTGATGACAAACTGGTTGAAGTCTTTAACGGGGAATAAAATATGTGAAATTGTAAAGGATAGGGTATTGTCTTCATAAGTTGCAAGGGCTCCCCCTGAAGATGTGCATATTAGTAATTTGCTTTTGGAAAGCAAATGCACATGGTAGGTTGTACTTGTGGAGATCCTCTTCAGCCTATGATGACAATTCATCATGCAAGATAAGATTTAACGAAGATAATGACATGCATAATGAAAAATGGACGTCTGCAAAATGATCTAAGTGCGGAATTTATCATCGCACATGCGGGATTTATCATCGCATCACAGAATAGAAAATAAGTAGCAAACGACCATCGAGTTTAAGTGTTACAACTCAAAGAACCAAATGTATCGAAAACGAGAGTTGTAAGCACTTGGCAAAAGTAGAAAAAATAAAGCAACCACCCGCATATTGACCTGCTTGAAGACTATCAACTCATATGCTTCTCCCCCTTTTGTCAGTGAGGACCAAAAAGGTTTGAAGACATAGAGCACCTACTCGTTCCCATGAGGTGCAGGCGAGGCAGCACGGTCGTCGTTGAGATCCGATGGTGCAAAGAAACTTGGTGCAGTGTCGACACGCGCTGAAGTTGGAGGAGGTGAAGTTGCATCATCTTGGTCATCAATGACTCTGGCATTTACGGTCGCAGCTAAGGACGAGTAGTCAGAGTCTTCAAGTGAGGGAGTCCGAAGCAAGTGAGCATTTATGGGAGGAGTTGAGTCAAACTTGAACCGTTCGGTGAAGCCATCGTCTTGTAGATCAGCTTCAGCACTAAGTAGGGTCAAACTCTTCCACGACCTCTGATAGGTTTCATGAGTGACAAAGGCATTCTTGGTGGCAAGATTGTGAATGCGGTTGACATCCACCAAGAGGCTTTGCATCGGACGCTTAAGCCAGTCGTGATGTTTGTCCTGTTTCTGATGCAGTGCGACGAGAAGCTCTCGGTCATTTAAGACACGAGACCGTCTTCAAGGTCTTTGCGCAATGGTTCTACTAGTGGCGTCAGTCTGAGCGCGAGGGGCACGTGTGTTACCAGCAAGAGGATAAACACGAGAAACTGCTGGAACTCCTTCAATAGGCTGGGTGAAGCTTTGGTGATCAACATTGTGAAGATAAATGGGATCCTTAGCTGGCTCTGGGTAAATAGCTTCAACTGACAGATCAACCTCTGGCAAGAATATGAGATGATTGCGCGCAGACGGCTAATAGTTGAAGGCGGAGTGACGCATGATAAGACGCATGACCCATGGAGCATAGAATTTCAACCCAAAGATGTCGGAGCCATATACAGCCAACTGCCTGATGAAGAAGTCTTGAGCATTGAAGCTGATGCCATTGAAGATATAGAAAACCAAAGTCATCATTGCTCCTTCAAGCTTCGTTGCAGATGAATGTCCTTTGACAGGCCATAGAGTCTTCTTGATGATATGTTAAATGGTGTGAGGCAGGTACTCTAGGTCTTCAACAAAGAACTCGGATGGGTATTCAGCATCGTGAGGCAGAGGCTTCATCATGCTCAGCATTTGACTCATGTTGGGTTCTGGCTTCTGAAAGATGCTTTCCAAGGCATTTTGGTGTTGTTGACAACCTGGTTCATAGTATTCACCAGGAGTGGGCAGGCCTGTGAGCTCAATGATATCAAGAGCTTTAGCTTCATGATGGACATTGCCTGTCATCCACTCAAGGACCCAAATCTTTGGATCCCTGTTATAGCCTCGAATGTGGAGAGTTGCATAGAACTATAGCAGAAGCTCTTCATTCTAGTGCTCCTTATCTGTGACAAACTGCAATAGACCAGCATCTCTGAAGCAATCTAACGCTTCTTCAAGGTAGGGCAGGCTAGCTATAGCTTCAGAATCTAGGCGCATATGTGGAAATATGCGCCCTTGATTGTATAGGACGCGGGAATAGTAGCTGCGCTGCTGATAGCTCCAGAACCGATCTGAGGAAATGCGAGGTCTGGTATAAGTGTTCTTGGAGCTGTTGAAGAAGGTATTATGTGCCACGAAGCCATTCACATTGAAGACCCCAGGTGAGTGGCAGTGCCTGGGAATCGTGGAAGTCTTGGCTTGGGCTTTTGGACTTGAGGTATGTGCTCGACATGATACTCAAATTGTGGACCCGCAGCAGGTGGAGGAACCAGAACGGGCCAGCGGACCATAATGGGCTGACCATGATCAAATGCCAGCTCGATTGTATGAGGTCTTGGAGGGGGAAGAGGAGCATTGGCATTGTCTTCAGGGGGTTCAGGGGCCACATTGGTTTCAGGTGCTTGTACCTTAGGTGCTTCAGCATTAACTTCAGGTGCTGTAGTGGCTTCATATGCTTGGACCTCTGGTACCGCAGTAGCTTCAGGCACCATATTAGCTTCAGCCATGACGACGTCATTGGCTTCAGCGGTGATGTTGGTGGCCGCCTCAGGGTTGTTAACCTCCACTTCAGGAGCTGGAGGGTCGGACACGTTCTCCTCGAGAACAACATCTTGGTGGGACGGGGGTGTAGCAACTCTTGCAACTCTTGGTGCTTCTTCATCGGCTGATGCAGCCGGAATATCTTCAGCCATTTTGGCTTCGGATTCAGACACGTGCATAGTGGGAGTGACTTGGGGCCTTGGTCCTTTGCGAAGCCTGCGTAATGCTGGCGACGCTTGTGGAGATGGAGTGTGCTGGGCCTCAAAGTCATCATCATCTTGCACTGGTGGGGTAGCTTGCGGTTGGGGAGAGCTTGGAGTGTCTTGTCGTTGTGGGTGATCAGCCCACGATGCATCCTGAGCAGTTGGCGTCAGAGGACGACCAATGCTGATGAGTTTGATGTGCGTGAGCACAGGCGATGATACTAACTGGTTCTCGATCTGAGGAAGGACCTCATCATCTTCAACATTTTCGTGAGGACCAATGTCTTCAGCTGCAGTGGGGTCAACAGCAGGACTGTCTTCAGCTTCAGGAGCCTCTGTGGAAGCAGGCTCATGAACTATCAACTGGCGCTCTTGATGTTCAGACTCGGGAAGAGCCACTGAGATTGGCTCGACATTAAGGGGCTCTGTGGGAGCAGCCCGATCTCTCTTCTTGGTTTTCCGTTTCTTGGTTGGAGGAGCATCATCAGTAGCGCCCTTGGTTTTGCGTTTTTTGGCTTCAGCTTTAGCAGCCCTTGTTTTCTTCAGTTCAGAAGCCATTGTGGGGACCTTAGGCTTCGAGCCTGTCATACTAGCTGGGAAGACAATTGGATGTACTTCCTGCCTTGGTGCTTCAGGTTCCGCCACAGCTGGCTTCTTCTTCTTCTTGGCCGCCATTCAGGGGTCAATCCCTGGTCACCCCAAGGCCTTGCGCTTTTTAGCCTCATTGTATACTTGGACACATTTAGCGGCAAGATCCTTCATGCGCTCACGAGAACCCTTGGCTTCTTCGTGTTTGGTTCGGAAAGCTTCCTTAAGCTCATGCATCATGGTCTGGAAGTTCTGAATGTCTTCAACGTTGAGCTTGGCCATGTGCTTCTTGAACTAAGCCTTTTCATCATCGATCTTATGCTTCAGTTCAACAATCTTCTGAGCTAGAGCCAGCTCAGCAGCAATGGCTCCATGGAAGGCGACGCTTAGGCCAATCGGAAGCTGAAGATCATCAAAGCTGACATTTGGGCTGTCAAACCACTCATCAATGAATGTGTTGGTGATTTCAACATCAAAGAGAGGAAGGTTATTGAAGATTTCTGTATAGAATGTCTCCCCATGGTCGTTTGATGGCATTCCTCTCAGCATACTCCTGGGTCATGAACCTGTACTTGAACCACTATTCTGCCCAATATCTTCGAATCCATTGGATTCAAGTTTTTCGCTGATTGTAGTCCTCCTCTGGATCTGTCTTGTACAGCTCATAGAGGTCAGGAGGCAAATCTCTTGAGGTGTTGCCATGATGCTGTCTGCCACCCTTCCTTGCAGATTTCTCTGGTGCCATGAAGTTTAAACTGAAAGGCTTCAAAGCTGTCAAAGTCTTCCGTCTACTGGTCAGACAAGAACTGGCTTTAGGAGAATTTATATGATGCTGTAAGAATTCTGCAAATGAATGCAGACTATGAGAACCAAGGGATTCTCCCACGGACATGTACCTGTGACAACATTAAGGTGCGAGGGAAGGGGAAGAGGTCATATGCATTCTCAGAAGATTTTGAAGATAAATCAGTTTAGAAGACATTGACCTCATAGTGCGAAGACATTCACTCATAGATAGAGAGTTGGTTCCAGATTTGTACGAATCCACGAATAAGTACAAGTGAGGAATCTAACAACTTTGTGAAGCATAAGTGAACATACTAGGCATATTATGAGATGTAGTATGAAATAGATTCAACTTGTGTGAATAGAAACTGCTTGTGGTAGAAAATGATGAATCTATGGGATCAAAGGGGCCGTAAAAAGGAGGTTTTATTTACCACACGAAGAACTGCTAGACGGAGTGGAAGAGGAGGCCGAGAAGTTAGAATCTTTCGTGCCCTAACTTGGCGACGGAGGACACCTACGGCGACGGCGGAGAAGACGATGTCCGCGGTCGGCGTGAAGACGGTGTCGGTGAGGTTGCTGCAGCCAAGCGCTTCGTCGCAGCGTCGTCGAGGGCTAGCGGTGGCGCTAGGGTTTGTGCGAGAGTTGAAGAAGGGATAATGACTGTGGTGAGGCGTGTATTTATAGGGATAGGGACGGCACAGTGTTATTACACAGGTGCCCCTGGTGATTCACATCTGAAGGACACGTGGCTATCATGCAACACATCAGAGGTTGTTCCATGTTCCCACGCACACCTGGATTGTCGGGTGGTCGTTCCCACTTCTCCGGGTTTCAGGTGAAAGGATTTAGCATTGAAAACGGATTAATGTTTGTCTCTGTGTCTTCTGCTGAGGATGCAGAGAAGACATTTTGACAGTGTTAATAGAATGCATATGATTTGGATAGATAGACTTAGGAAAGAAGCATAGAGGGGTTAGGGTCCGATCACATTCACTTAGTTCGAAAGATTCAGCAAGAAGCCATAGCTATAAGTGAATGCTGTAGAGGACAGAAACCAAATCAGTAAGTTGAAGATAAACAGGAGAACTTTTAATCATTGAAGACAAACAAAATGCGAAGACTTTGCAAATGTAACGCCATGAGATAGACACTTCAAAGGGAAAATGTTGGTGGTGGCGTTACCCACCGTATAGGAAATATTAGACCCAGACACGGTGCACAATTATCGTGGTGCTCCAAAGTCAAATTCCACATTAATATATTCACACTCAGAATGTAAGTCTTCATTGTTTGAAGATATACTTTACTTCGTGTGTTGCACATCTAAGTCGTCAACATGCTTAAGTGTTAGGATGTGTGCCTGATCACAGGACATTTGAGGATTCCAAGATATTTAGCTAACATCGTAACTTGCAAAACCTCTTCTCATCCAAGGGCTTGGTGAAGATATCTACCAATTGCTCTTCAGTGTTGACGTGTATGATATCAATATCTTCCTTCATAATATGATCTCTGAGAAAGTGATGACGAATTTCAATGTGCTTTGTCTTCGAGTGCTGAACTGGGTTGTTGGCAATCTTGATGGCGCTTTCGTTGTCGCAGTAGAGTGGCACTTGCTTCAGATGAATGCCATAGTCTTTGAGTGTTTGCTTCATCCATAGAAGCTGAGCGCAGCAAGATCCAGCAGCAATGTATTCAGATTCAGGAGTGGAGAGAGATACACAGTTATGCTTCTTTGAAGACCAACATACAAGTGATCGTCCCAGAAAATGACATGTGCCTGATGTTGACTTGCGATCCACCTTGTCACCGACATAATCAGCATCCGAGAATCCAACTAGATCAAACTCTGAGCCTTTTGGATACCATAATCCTAGTGTTGGGGTGTGAGCCAAATATCTGAGAATTCGCTTCACAGCTAAGTGATGCGATTCCTTTGGTGCCGCTTGGAACCGGGCACACATGCAAACACTAAGCATGATATCTGGCCTAGATGCACATAAATAAAGCAAGGAACCAATCATGGAGCGGTATACCTTTTGATCGAACTCTTTACCATTGTCGACGGGACCCAGATGGTGTTTGGCTGGCATTGGCGTCGTGTAGCCTTTGCAGTCTTGCATTCCAAATTTCTTCAGGCAATCTTTGAGGTATTTATCTTGGGATATAAAGATGCCATTGTGTCGCTGACATATTTGAAGACCAAGGAAGAACTTCAGCTCACCCATCATGGACATCTGATATTGCTCTTGCATCATATATCCAAACTCTTCATTGTATTTTTGATTAGTGCAGCCGAAGATAATGCCATCCACATATATTTGGCACACAAACAGTTCACCATCATATGTCTTCGTGAAGAGAGTGGGATCGAGAGAACCAGGTTTGAAGCCTTTGCTCTTCAGGAAGTCTTTGAGTGTGTCATACCAAGCCCGAGGGGCTTGTTTGAGGCCATACAGTACCTTGTTGAGCTTGTACACCATGCCAGGATGTTTTGGATCTTCAAAGCCAGGAGGTTGTGCAACATACACTTCTTCTTCAATCTTGCCATTGAGAAAAGCGCTCTTCACATCCATTTGATACAGAAGAATGTTATGATGATTTGCATAGGCCAGCGGTATGCGTATGGCTTCAAGCCTAGCCACAGGAGCAAATGTTTCATCAAAGGCAATCCCTTCAACTTGAGTGTATCCTTGAGCAATGAGACGAGCTCTGTTTCTGACAACTTGACCATGCTCATCTTGCTTGTTGTGATATATCCATTTAGGGCGTATTATATTGTGCTTACGAGGATCAGGACGCTTAACCAGTTCCCAAACATTATTCAGCTCAAACTGCTGGAGCTCTTCTTGCATGGCTTGAATCCATTCAGGTTCCATGAAGGCTTCATCAACTTTCTTGGGTTCAGATATTGAGACGAATGCAAAGTGCCCACAGAAGTTAGCTAGCTGTGTTGCCCTTGAACGAGTGAGTGGACCTAGTGCATTGATGCTATCAATTATCCTTTCAATCTGTACTTCATTTGCAACACGAGGATGGACAGGACGAAGATTTTGCTCTTGCTGATCATTGTCATCGTTAGAAGGATTGTCTTCAGGCTGAGCATTGTCTTCAGGTTGATCAGGTGCAGAGATGATAAGTTCCTCTTCAGGCTGAGCTTCAGATGGTATGATTTCTCCAGTTCCCATAAGTTTGATTGATTCACTGGATGGAACTTCATCTAGCACATTTGGCAGGTGCTCTCTTTGCGAGCCGTTAGTCTCATCGAACCGCACATCCACAGTTTCAACCACTTTATAGTGAAAGAGGTTGAAGACTCTGTAGGAGTGCGAATCCTTTCCATATCCAAGCATAAAACCTTCATGTGCTTTCGGTGCAAATTTTGAAGTGTGATGTGGATCCTTGATCCAGCACCTGGCGCCAAATACTCTGAAGTAACTGACATTTGGCTTCTTGCCAGTAAGGAGCTCATAGGATGTCTTGTTCAGAAGCTTGTGAAGATAAACACGGTTGATGATATGGCATGCAGTATCAATGGCTTCAGGCCAGAACTTTCTTGGAGTCTTGTATTCATCAAGCATCGTCCGGGCCATCTCAATAAGTGTTCTGTTCTTGCGTTCCACGACGCCATTCTGCTGCGGCGTGTACGGAGCTGAGAATTCATGTGTGATGCCCAAAGTATCAAGATAAGTATCTAGGACAGTGTTCTTGAATTCAGTGCCATTGTCACTTCTGATGTGCTTGATCTTGACGCCATAGTTGTTCATGGCTCGATTGGCGAAGCGTCTGAAGACATCTTGCACTTTAGTCTTGTAGAGGATTATATGCACCCAAGTATATCTTGAATAATCATCAACAATGACAAAGCCATAGAGACAAGCAGTAGTAGTAAGAGTTGAGTAATGAGTGGGACCGAAAAAGTCCATGTGGAGCAGTTCGAAGGGTTGAGTCGTTGTCATGATTGTCTTCAAGGGATGCTTGGCCCTTGTCATCTTTCCTACTTCACAGGCACCACATAAGTGATCCTTCTTGAACTTGACGCCCTCGATGCCCATGACATGCTTCTTCTATGCAAGGGTGTGCAGGTTCCTCGTGCCAGCATGCCCTAGCCTCCGATGCCAGAGCCAGCATTCAGAAGCTTTTGCTAGAAGACATACGACAAATTGTGGTCCTGCTGAGAAATCTACCACATACAAATCATCTTTCCGATACCCTTCAAAGACTAGAGACTTGTCAGATTCCATTAGAACAAGGCAACGATATTTTCCAAACATCACAATCATGTTTAAATTGCAAAGCATTGAGACAGACATTAAGTTGAAACCAAGGGATTCAACAAGCATGACTTTATACATGTGTTGATCCCTTGAGATTGCAACTCTACCTAGACCCAATACCTTGCTTTTACCAGTGTCAGCAAATGTGATGTGACTTTTGTCAGATGGACGTAAGGTTGAGTCCATGAGAAGACTTCGCTTGCCAGTCATGTGATTAGTACACCCACTGTCAATAATCCACTCTGAAGCAGCTGGTGTCGTACCCTACAGTGCAGTTAGGGGGATAGGCTTCATGAAGAGAATTTTGAAGCATAAACATTTGAAGAGCAAGTGGATTATGAAAGCTTAGATCGAGGTTAGGACTGATAGGGCAAGTAGCAAGCAACTCAGGAACAAAATACATAATAAGACCATTTGGGCATTTGATCTTGCGCCCTACAAGATGTTTGCAATAGCTTCAGACGAATTTGATTGTCGGCTGGAGACCTTTCCCTACAAAAGAGAGTTAAGCTTTCTTAGCCACCCACATCTTCAAGGGTGGCTTCGAAGCAATGAGTCTAAGTGCAGCATCTGAGAATTTTGGGTTTGGAGCCCTAGCAAAAAGTCTTGCAGGTGGACAATAGTACTCATAAGAATAAGCAGAGTAGTTCTTGGTCTTATGAACATGGCGGTTTGATGAAACGCGCTCATATCCATAGGCCTGAGTATGGCTTCCCTGCAAAACATTTGCATTAGTGCGACTCAGGTGAGTCCTTTGTCCGTATGAATCCTTTGGACCATATGAAGCCTATGGTTTGGGGTTTGTCTTCTTCACTTGTGGTGTCATGATGACATTCACAGGAAGATTCTCCAGCAACCTTTTCGGCACCCAGACTTTCTTCACAGGTGGCCCATTCCTGCAGTTAGTACCAATATACCTGGCAAACACTTCACCATTCTGATTCGTAAACAGTTTATAGTTTGCATCAAAGGATTCATCAATAACAATGGGATTAGCACAATTGAAGCCTAATAGGGTGGATGGATCCACTGAGGGTTTATTTGCAGCAACCCATGTGGTTTTGGGGTACTGCTCAGGTTTCTAGTAAGAGCCATCAGCATTCATTTTCCTTTCGAACTCAAGACCCTCTTTTCTAGGGTTTCGGTTCAGGATCTTCCTTTTGAGGACATCACATAGTGTCTGATGCCCTTTGAGACTTTTGTACATCCCTGTTTCAAGCAATGTCTTCAACCTACAATTTTCATTAGCAATTGCAGTGGTATCCTCAGTAGAGGGGTTAGTTACCACATCAACAATTGAAGATATTGCAATAGTAGCAGCAGTAGAACATCCAGCAACAGAAGTAGCGTTGTCACGCTCAATGCATTTAAGACATGGTGGTTCAAATCCTTCCTGAGCGGGACTAATCTGTTTGGCGCGAAGTGTCTCGTTTTCCTTTTGAAGATCTTCATGAGCCGCTCTCAATTTCTCAAGATCTTGCTTCCTTTGAAGATAATCATAGGAAAGATTTTCATGAGTTGTTGAGAGCGTTTCATGATGACTTTCAAGTTCCTCATACTTAACATGAAGATTTTTTTATGTCTTCAATTAAGGACTGAAATCGAGTCATTACAGCGTCTAACAGGTCATCGCTTTTGTCTAATAGCTTTTGAATATGTTCCATAGCTTTCTGTTGTTCAGTTGCACTTTTAGCAAGTGTTTTGTAGCTGGGTTTGGAATCACAATCAGAGTCATCTTCACTGGATGTTTGATACTGAGTAGTGCATGTGTTTACCATGGCACCGCATGCCATGAAGCACTAGGTGGGAGCGGAGTAGTCCTTGTCATTTGCATCGGTGTCGGTGATGAAGTCATTGTCTTTAGTGTTGAAGATGGACTTGGCAACGTATGCTGTAGCCAGACTCGCAACGCCAGAATCGGACTCCTCCTCTGAATCCATTTCCTTGCCAACAAACGCACGAGCCTTGCCAGATGAGCTCTTCTTGTGTGATGAAGACTTTGAGGAAGACTTGGAAGAAGACTTTGAATTTTTGGAACTTCTTCACAAGCACAGCAAGCTCCTTTCCAATGTCTTCAGGATCATCAGAACTGCTGTCAGATTCTTCTTCAGATGAGGAGACAGCTTTTGCCTTCAAGGCACGAGTTCGCCCATATTTGGGACCGTCGATGTCTCTTTTCTTAGAAAGCTGAAACTCATGTGTGTTGAGCCTCTCAAGTATGTCAGACGGATCGAGTGTCTTGAAGTCAGGACGTTTTTGAATCATCAGGGCTAGGGTGTCAAACGATCTGTCATGTGATCTCAGGAGTGTCTTGACGACTTCATGCTTGGTGATCTCAGTAGCGCCAAGGGCTTGAAGCTCATTTGTGATGTCAGTGAGTCGATCAAACGTGAGTTGGACATTCTCATTGTCATTTCTCTTGAAGCGGTTGAAGAGGTTGCGAAGGACACTGATTCTCTGATCTCTCTGGGTTGAGAAGCCTTCGTTGACCTTGGAGAGCCAGTCCCAGACTAGCTTAGATGTTTCCAAAGCACTCGCACGGCCATACTGTCCTTTGGTCAGATGACCATAGATGATGTTCTTGGCAGTGGAGTCCAGTTGAACGAACTTCTTGACATCTGCAGCGGTGACACCTTCACCAGCCTTGGGAACGCCATTCTTGATGACATACCATAGGTCGACATCAATGGCTTCAAGATGCATGCGCATCTTATTCTTCCAGTAGGGATATTCAGTTCCATCGAAGACTGGGCACGCAACAGAGACTTTGATTATCCCTGCAGTCGACATAGCTAAAACTCCAGGTGGTTAAACCGAATCACACAGAACAAGGGAGTACCTTGCTCTGATACCAATTGAAAGTGCTAGTGATCGACTAGAAGGGGGGTGAATAGGCGATTTTTATGAAAGTCTTCAAAACATGGAAGTTTTGAAGACAAACGATATAAATAAACCTATTACCACGCAGCGGAAGGTACACTACACTAAGCAAGCCATAGTCAAGTATTCTATGAAGTGAAAGCACAATGACTAAGAGCAACTAGGCAGTATAGATCAGGTAGGAAGATAGTGTGAAGCCTATCAGAACAAGCAGTCACTCAGTGGCGACAAAAGATAATGCAATCATACAATGACTTCACCAGGACCAACAGTAAGTAAAGGGATGGGAAGGATGAAACCAGTGACTTGTTGAAGACAATGATTTGTTGGACCAGTTCCAGTTGCTGTGACAACTGTACGTCTGGTTAGGGAGGCTGAGATTCAACTCAGAAGACCACGTCTTCACCTTATTCCCCTTGAGCAAAGGACACCCAGTCCTCGCCCAATCACTCTGGTAAGTCTTCAAGGTAGACTTTCAAACCTTCACATACTTCGTTCACCGGTGATCCACAATGACTCTTGGATGCTCAGAACGCGATGCCTAACTGGCTGGAGGATTCACAGTCCTCAACTGTAATAAGTCTTTAGATCACACAGACAGGAAGACTTAAGTGATGCCTAACACTCTTTGGCTCTGGGTGTTTAGGGCTTTATCCTCGCAAGGAATTCTCTCTCAAAGGCTTCGAGGTGGGTTAATCTCAAACGACAAAAGTCGTGCACTAACTCTGAGCAGCCAACCATTAATGGTTGTAGGGCGTGGGCTATTTATAGCCACTAGGCAACCCGACCTGATTTGTCCAAAATGACCCTGGGTCACTAAGGAATTGACATGTGTTCCAACGGTCAGATTTCAAACACACACGGCAACTTTACTTAAGCTACAAGCAAAGCTGACTTACCCAGCTCTGGATAAGATTTGCTCTCATTGTCTTCGCTCGAAGACATAGGATTTTGGTTAAGCATCACTTTTGTCATTCTGACTGGTTCACTTGGACCCCACTTAACAGTACGGTGGTTCATATGACTCAACAAAGAAGAAAAAGAACGACGAAACAACGAAGTCTTCGCGCTCCATAGCCTTCATACGTTGTCTTCTCTTGTCATAGTCTTCAATGTGAATGTCTTCACATCCCACCTTTGACTTCAATGTCTTCATACATTTTTAGGGGTCATCTATGGTAGGAAAACCGAATCAATGAGGGACTTCTACCTGTGTTATCCTACAATTCTCACAAACACATTAGTCCCTCAACCAGGTTTGTCGTCAATACTCCAAAACCAACTAGGGGTGGCACTAGATGCACTTACACTCCCACTTGATTCAAGTGATTGTAGTACTCAGACATTTTGGGCACATGCTCATTGGTTGAGCTATTCTCCTCCATCTTGTAGGTAAAGTACTTATCAGAGGTCTCATACCTCTCGACCCGGGCATGACTCTAAAATATCAATTTCAGCTCTTGGAACATCTTATATGCTCTGTGGCATTCAAAACATTTTTGAAGTCCCAGTTCTAAGCCGTAAAGCATGGCACACTAAACTATCAAGTAGTCATCATACCGAGCTTGCCAACCGTTCATAATGTCTGCATCTGCTCCTGCAATAGGTCCGTCACCTAGCGGTGCATCAAGGACATAATTCTTATGTGCAGCAATGAGGATAATCCTCAGATCATGGAGCTGGTCCGCATCATTGCTACTAACATCTTTCAACATAGTTTTCTCTAGGAACATATCATAAATAAAACAGGGAAGCTATATGCGAGCAATTAATCTACAACATAGATATGCAAATACTATCAGGACTAAGTTCATGGTAAATTTAAATTCAATTAATCATATTACTTAAGAACTCCCACTTAGATAGACATCCCTCTAATCATCTAAGTGATCACGTGATCCATATCAACTAAACCATGTCTGATCATCACGTGAGATGGAGTAGTTTTCAATGGTGAACATCACTATGTTGATCATATCTACTATATGATTCACGCTCGACCTTTCGGTCTCAGTGTTCCGAGGCCATATCTGCATATGCTAGGCTCGTCAAGTTTAACATGAGTATTCTGCATGTGCAAAACTGGCTTGCACCCGTTGTATGTGAATGTAGAGCTTATCACACCCGATCATCACGTGGTGTCTCGGCACGACGAACTGTAGCAACGGTGCATACTCAGGGAGAACACTTTTACCTTGAAATTTTGTGAGGGATCATCTTATAATGCTACCGTCGTACTAAGCAAAATAAGATGCATAAAAGATAAACATCACATGCAATCAAAATACATGACATGATATGGCCATCATCATCTTGTGCCTTTGATCTCCATCTCCAAAGTACCGTCATGATATCCATCGTCATCGGCATGACACCATGATCTTCATCATCTTGATCTTTATCAACGTGTCGTCACATGGTCGTCTCGCCAACTATTGCTTTTGCAACTATTGCTATCGCATAAAGCTAAAGTAAAGCAATTATATGGCGCTTGCATCTTATGCAATAAAGAGACAACCATAAGGCTCCTGCCAGTTGCTGATAACTTTAACAAAACATGATCATCTCATACAACAATTTATATCTCATCACGTCTTGACCATATCACATCACAACATGCCCTGCAAATACAAGTTAGACGCCCTCTACTTTGTTGTTGCAAGTTTTACGTGGCTGCTACGGGCTTAGAAAGAACCGTTCTTACCTACGCATCAAAAACCACAATGTTTTTTCGTTGAGTGTGTTGTTTTAACCTTCAACAAGGACCGGATGTAGTCACACTCGATTCAACTAAAGCTGGAGAAATAGACACCCACTAGCCACTTGTGTGCGAAGCACGGCGGTAGAACCAGTCTCATGAACGCGGCCATGTAATGTCGGTCTGGGCCGCTTCATCCAAAAATACCGCCGAATCAAAGTATGACATGCTGGTAAGAAGTATGACTATTATCGCCCACAACTCTTTGTGTTCTACTCGTGCATATAACATCTACGCATAGACCTAGCTCTGATACCACTATTCGGGAATGCAGTATTTCAAAACAATTCCTACGATCACGCAAGATCTATCTAGGAGATGCATAGAAACGAGAGGGCAGAGTGTGTCTACGTACCCTCGTAGACCAAAAGCGGAAGCATTTAGTAACACGGTTGATGTAGTCGAACGTCTTCATGATCCAACCGATCAAGTACCGAACGCACGGCACCTCTGCGATCTGCACACGTTCAGCTAGGTGACGTCCCTCATACTCTTGATCCAGTTGAGGCCGAGGGTGAGTTGCTTCAGCACGACGACGTGTTGATGCTGATGATGAAGTTACCGACGCAGGGCTTCGCTTAAGCACTGTGACAATATGACCGAGGTGGGAAACTGTGGAGGGGGCACCGCACATGGCTACATATCAACTTGTGTCTCTATGGGGTGCCCCCTCCCCCGTATATAAAGGAGAGAGGAGGGGAGGGCCGGCCGGCCCCTATGGCGCGCCCCAAGAGGGGAATCCTACTCCTAGTAGGAGTTGGTTCCCCCCTTTCCTAGTGCAACTAGGAGAAGAAGGAAGGACAGGGAGAGGGAGAGGGAAAGAGGGGCCGCACCCCCCTCCCCTTATCCTATTAGGGCTCCCCTTGGGGGGCTCACGCCACCTCCTGGCTGCAGGCCTCTCTCTCCCCTAAGGCCCACTAAGGCCCAGAACTTCCCGGGGGGTTCCGGTAACCCTTCGGCACTCCGGTTTTATGCGAAACTATCTGGAACACTTCCGGTGTCCGAATAACATGGTCCAATATATCAATCTTTATGTCTAGACCATTTTGAGGCTCCTCGTCATGTCCGTGATCACATATGGGACTCCGAGCAACCTTTGGTACATCAAAACACATAACTCACAGTACATATCGTCATCGAAGATTAAGCGGGCGGACCCTACGGGTTCGAGAACTATGTAGACATGACCGAGAGACATCTCTGGTCAATAACCAATAGCGGAACCTGCATGCTCATATTGGTTCCTACATACTCTATGAAGATCTTTATCGGTCAAACCGCATAACAACATACGTTGCTCCCTTTGTCATCGGTATGTTACTTTCCTGAGATTCGATCGTCGGTATCATCATTCCTAGTTCAATCTCGTTACTGGCAAGTCTCTTTACTCGTTCCATAATGCAACATCTCGTCACTAACTCATTAGTCACATTGCTTGCAAGGCTCATAGTGATGTGCATTATTGAGAGGGCCCAGAGATACCTCTCCGATACAGGGAGTGACAAATCCTAATCTCGATCTATGCCAACTCAACAAACACCATCAGAGACACCTGTAGAGCATCTTTATAATCACCCAGTTACATTGTGACGTTTGATAGCACACAAGGTGTTCCTCCGGTATTCGGGAGTTGCATAATCTCATAGTCATAGGAACATGTATAAGTCATCGAGAAAGCAATAGCAATAAACTAAACGATCATAGTGCTAAGATAATGGATGGGTCTTGTCCATCACATCATTCTCTAATGATTTGATCTCGTTCATCAAATGACAACACATGTCTATGGCTAGGGAACTTAACCATCTTTGATTAACGAGCTAGTCAAGTAGAGGCATACTAGGGACACTTTGTTTGTCTATGTATTCACACATGTACTAAGTTTCCGGTTAATACAATTCTAGCATGAATAATAAACATTTATCATGAGATAAGGAAATATAAGTAACAACTTTATTATTGCCTCTAGGGCATATTTCCTTCACAGCTCCGCATTCCATGAGCGTGGCTCATCTTTCTTCGTGGCTACGTTGTAGAGGTGATATGCCCCATTGTAGAGAACCTTGGTGACGATGAAGGGGCCTTCCCAGGCCGGAGCGAGCTTATGAGGCCGCTTCTGATGCCCTTGAAGCACAAGGTCTCCTTCCTGGAATGCTCGACCTCTAACATTACGGGCATGGAATCGACGCAAGTCTTGTTGGTAGATGGTCGACCGGATCAGAGCCATCTCATGTTCTTCCTCCAAGAGATCGACTGCATCTTGGCGTGCCTGTTCAGCTTCGGATTCTGAGAAAAGTTCCACTCGGGGAGCGTTGTGCAGCAAATCACTCGGAAGTACAGATTCAACGCCATACACCATGAAGAAAGGGGTTCGGTCCGTCGACCGGTTTGGAGTTGTTCTTAATCCCCATAGAACATATGGTAATTCAGTCACCCAAGCTCCAGCAGCATGCTTGAGATCATGCATCAGTCGGGGTTTTCATCCTTCAAGAATCAAACCATTCGCCCTTTCTGCTTGCCCACTCGACTGCGGGTGCGCAACTGATGCGTAGTCAACTCGAGTGCCTTGGAAAGCATAGAATGCCCTGAACTCATCAGAATCAAAGTTGGACCCATTATCTGTGATAATACTGTGAGGGACTCCATATCTGAATATCAACTCTCTGATGAAACTGATGGCAGTGCTTGAATCGAGATTCTTGATAGGCTTGGCTTCGATCCACTTGGTGAATTTATCGACTGCCACAAGCAAATGAGTGAAACCACTTCTGCCGGTCTTGAAAGGTCCAACCATATCCAAACCCTAGACAGCAAATGGCTAGACGAGTGGAATAGTCTTCAAGGCAAATGCAGGCTTGTGAGACATGTTTGAGTAGAACTGGCAGCCTTCGCACTTGTCGACTATATCTTTTGCCATATTTGCACACGTCTAATAGAATCCCGCTTGGCATGCTTTGGCCACGATGGTCCGAGAGGACGCATGGTGACCACAGGTCCCCGAGTGGATATCATTTAGAATCATTCGACCGTCCTCTGGTGTAATACATCGCTGAGCGACTCCGGTGACACTTTCTGTGTAAAGCTGACCACCTATCACTGTGAATACTTTGGATCGACGGACAATCTGACGAGCCTCATCTTCATCTTCTGGAATCTCTTTCCTAAGAAAATACGCAATATATGGTACTGTCTAGTCGGGGGTGATTACCAAAACTTCCATGATTAGGTCGACCACGGTCGGGACTTCAATCTCAGTCAGATCGATAGAACTTTTTGGCTGTGGGGATCCTCTGTGAAAGGATCTTATTGGACTAATCGGGTATGGAGATGCTCCAAGAACACATTGTTGGGTATAGGTTTCCGATTGGAACCCAACTTTGCCAGATCGTCAGCGGCTTGATTCTTGATTCGAGGTATGTGGTGGAGTTCTAACCCCTCAAACTTCTTTTCTAGCTTCCTTAGTGCATTGCAATAACCAGTCATGGCTGGACTCCTGATATCCCATTCCTTCATTACTTAATTGACCACTAAGTCTGAGTCGTCGTAGACCATCAGACGATGGACGCTGAGTGAGATAGCCATACGCAACCCATACAATAGTGCTTCAGTTTCAGCTTCATTGTTTGAGGAATCAAAGTGAATTTGAAGGACATAACTGAGCTTGTTGCCTCTGGGAGATACTAGAACTACACCAGCACCAGAGCCATTTAGCATCTTGGACCCATCGAAGAACATAGTCCAATGCTCCGAGTGAATCTGAGTCGGTTGCTGTTGTTCAATCTAGTCGGCGAGGAAATCTGCTATTGCTTGGGACTTGATTGCTTTCTTTGCCTCAAACTTTATATCCAATGGAAGGAATTCAATCGCCCATTTTGCCACTCGACCAGTTGCATCTCTATTGTTCAGAATCTCTGACAATGGAGCGTCGCTGACGACTGAAACTAAGTGATCTGAAAAGTAGTGTGCAACTTTCTTCGCAGTCAAATAAATTCCATAGATAAGTTCTGATAATGCGGATATCTCTGCTTGGACGGAGTCAAGACTTCAAAAATATAATATACTGGGCGTTGAACTTTGAAAGCTTTGCCTTCTTCTTACCGCTCGACCGTGAGTGCTGTGCTGACGACTTGTCCAGTGGCTGCAATGTACAGTAATATAGGTTCTTTGCTGACCAGAACAGCAAGCACCGGCTGGGTGGAAAGCAGGGCTTTGAGCTCTACAAACGCTGCTTCGGCTTTAGGGGTCCACACGAACTTGTCAGACTTTGTCATCAATCGGTAAAGAGGTAAACCCTTTTCAATGAGACAAGAAATGAATTGGCTCAATGCAGCCAAACAACCAGTGAGCTTCTGAACATCATGCACACACACGGGGCATTTCATTCGAAGGATTGCTACAAGCTTCTCTGGGTTTGCATCGATCCCTCGTTCAGAAACGAGGAAACCGAATAACTTTCCACCTGGGACTTCGAATGTGCACTTAGACGGATTAAGCTTGATATCATATCTTCTCAAGTTGGCAAAGGTTTCAGTGAGGTCAGTCAGTAGGTCGGAACCTTTACGTGACTTGACCACGATGTCATCCATGTATGCTTCCACATTCTGACTAATTTGAGTGAGCAAACACTTCTAAATCATGCGCATGAATGTGGCACCAGCATTTTCGAGACCAAAAGGCATGGTAACATAGCAAAAACACCCGAATGGGGTGATGAAGGCGGTTTTTATATCGTCGGGTCCATACAGTCGGATCTGATGGTACCCGGAATACGCATCCAAAAAGGATAGACACTCACACCCTGTAGTTGAGTCGACAATCTGGTCGATTTGGGGGAGAGGGAAATGATCTTTCGAGCAGGCCCGATTGATGTGTTTGAAGTCGATGCACATGCGAAGTGAATCATCTTTCTTGGGGACCATGACAACATTGGCGAGCCACTCGAAGTGGTATATCTCTCGGATGAACTCAGCTGCCAGAAGCCGAGCCACTTCCTCGCTAATGGCCTTCCTTTTCTCCACAGTGGACCGACGGAGATACTTCTTGATGGGTTTTACTTTTGGGTCGACCGCAAACGGTGCTCAGCTAGTCCCCTGGGTACACCTGGCATGTCAAATGGTTTCCATGCGAAGATGTCCCAGTTCTCACGGAGGAACTGGATGAGCGCTTCTTCCTATTTGCTGTCGAGTGTTGTTGATATATGAGTCAGGGCAGCATTGGGGTTAGTCGGATGAATGTGCATGGGTTTTATTTCACCGGACGACTGAAATGCAGACTCTGAAGCAGGCTTCTTAGCGCACAACAAATCAGTCGGCTCAGCAGTCTTCTTGTACTCTTCCATTTCTACTGCTACAATCTGCACATCGGCAATTTTTAAACCTTTCTGGAGGCACTCTTCTGCTCTCTCTCAATTACCAGTGACTGTAATCACACCTCTGGGACCAGGCATCTTCAATTTGAGGTACACGTAACATGGTCGAGCCATGAAACGAGCATATGCAGGCCTGCCTAGAATAGCATGGTAGGCACTGTGAAAGTCCACGACCTCAAATGTCAACTTTTCCTTGCGGTTATTCTTGGAAAACCACATCAAGGGTGATCTGGCCGAGCGAATCAGCCTTCTTCCCCAGAATGACTCCGTGGAAACGCATGTTGCTCTCGGTGAGTTTCGACATCAGAATGCCCATCCCTCGGAGGGTCTCAGCATACAAAAAGTTCAGACCACTGCCACCATCCATCAGAACCTTGGTCAATCGGGTGCCTCCAACGATTGGGTCGACCACCAACGCTTGCCGCCCGGGGGTAGCAACGTGCGCTGGGTGATCGGACTGGTCGAATGTGATAGGAGTCTTCGGCCACTTCAGATATGTCATTGTCGCCGGAGTGACCATGTTCACTTCTCTGTTGATAACTTTCAGTCGACTTTTTCTCTCGAGGTCAGCAAAAATCACTAAAGTGGCATTGACATTAGGGTAACCATCCTCCTCCTTTTTGTCTTCATCCTTATCAGATTCCTTTTCTTTCTCGTTGGGCTGACCCTCTTGGAAGCTCTGAATTAGGAGTCGGCATTGTCGAGTAGTATGCTTGCGATAAATCAGGTTTACCTCTTCATCCTTCTTAGTGTGTATATGACACGGCAAATCTAGAACATCATTTCCCGCTTGATCCTTCACTTTCCTGGGTATCTGTGGCCTCTTGGGTTTTCCTTTGAACTTCCCTTGGGTCACAACTGCGGCCTCACCAGGACCTGCGGGTTTGGCTTTGCGCTTCTGCTTCCGACTGGAATTCCCTCCTCCGGTGTCCTGGGTGACTGGTTTGTTTTTGCCACTGCAGAGTCACTCTTCTTATTCGATGTTAGCGTACTGAGTGGCTATTTCCATCATTTGGGCCAAGGTCATATCTCCTGTCCGACCGAATTTCAGGTTAAGCTCTCTATACTGAACACCCTCCTTGAAAGCACAAACTGCTTGGTGTTGCGATACATTTTCCACTGTATGGTGAAGAGTGGTCCATCTCTGGATGTAATCCCTCAAAGTTTCATTTGGTTTCTGGACACAATGTTGTAATTCAGTCATCCCTGCAGGCCATTTGCAAGTGTCCTCAAATGTCCTGACAAACACTCAGGCCAACTCTTCCCAACTGAAGATACTTCCAGGAGCTAACTGATTCAACCAAGCTCTGGCTGATCCTTCTAGCATCAGGGGGAGGTGCTTCATGGCTACATCATCATTACCACCGCCGATCTGCACAGCCACTCAGTAATCCTCTAGCCAAGTGTCAGGCTTCGACTCACCGTTGAACTTGCTAATTCCAATCGCCAACCTGAAGTTGGGGGGAATCTCTGTAGCTCTGATGGCTCTGCTGAAACACTCAGGTCTTGAAACATGTACTCTGCTACCAGTCGGATGATCCCTGTCGAGTACTTCTCTGTGTGCTCAGTTTCTGGCGACCAGACCTTGAACAAGAATCGACCTTGCATCAAACCCAGGCTCTCGTGGGTCGACTGGTACTCTTCGCTCATCACTGTATGGGCGCCTGTCATCATACTGTCGGGGCATGTACTATCCGCCCCTCGGAGGGGCGTAGGCACTCGACGGTGGTCATCAAGGTCGAGCCAATGATCATACTGCTCGTGGTTCCGACCCAGGTACTGCTCCTGGCGGTGCCCACGACCTTCACGCCGCGGAGGCGATCTTGGGCTATGTGCCGACTGTACTGTGTCCGCCACCACGGACCTGCTGTGGATCCTGTTACACGACTGAGAAACAGCTGTGTTTTGCTCCCCTACTACCCAGAGCAGCGCACGGATCTGCATCAAACCTCTTCCCGCCTCTGATTGGGATGGCTGAATCGACTCTCCTATACGGGCTGCAGCGGTAAGATTCTGGATCGGAGTGCGGTATAACTAAGGTTCAGGAGAGAACAACTATCCTTGTCATCGACTGGATTCAGGGATCTGTCATCGAGCGTGCTCGTCGAGTGAATGTTGAAGGTTCTCCAGACGCGCGCACTCAGCCAAAGTGGCCAGGCGCGCAGCCCCCAAGGCCCGAGCCTCGGAGGTCTCGTCGATGATGGGAGTGTGGAGCTCCTCCATGTTGTGGCGGTGTAGCTCGTCCGTCTGCTGCAAAGTGAGAGCCTCGGGACGATACTCTTCGTGACCGCGATGAGACACCATCACCATCGCCACCACCACCACGACGGAAACTAGGAGGGTTGCACGGCGTGTCGACCATCAAGACTTCTGCCGCAGGGTCACTGCTGTCACACTCGGACGGAGTCTCGGCCGAACCAGTCGACAGGTTGAATAGTCTGTAGAAAGATTCATCGGGCTCGATTGCCACGACTTGAGGAGTCGCTGACTGACAAACCACCACATGCTTCACCCACCGCTGAAACCGCGATCGACCGGACCGCTTGCGATGACAAGCGGTGGGGAGTGAAGATGTTGTGGGAGCCGACCGATATTGGGTCGATGGCTATCGCAGGAGGACGCCGCAAGAACTTGCACGGAAGTGTGCAGCCCCGCGGACGGGAAGGGCTTCAACATCAAGGGGGGGCTCCTAGAGCCAGGCGGAGTCATCGGCGATGAAGACGAGCGCGCCAAGACGGATCTTGTGGCCCAAAGTTAGACCACCAATGGAAACCATTATGATGAAGATCGGAAAAAATCACAACCTCGCCGGAAGTCGCTAAGACACCTGCCCCACGCTGAGTGCCAACTGTCGTGGGAGTAAGTCTGACAATAGAATAGGGGGTATGTAATAGGAGGCAAGATCCTAGCTATGGCGAGATTGTGCATGCAAGGTTTATGAGTTCAGGCCCTTCTCGGAGAAAGTAACAGCCCTACGTCTTGGTGCCCGGAGGTTGGTCGACTGGATTATGCATGAGAGTTACAGGGGGTGCGAACCCTTGTGCCAGACGAGGGGGTGGCTTATATAGAGTGCGCCAGGACTCCAGCCATCTCACATTACACAGGGTTCAATGTACATTAAGACAGGGCGTTACTGGTAACGCCAGTTATAAAGAGCTATAAATGATCTTTAAGACTACAGACTGAATGTCTAACCGTTGCTATCCGGAGTAACTTTAGGTCTTTTGCATTCCGAGTGGTTTCTTGTATGGTCGAGTGACTTCACCTTGGTCGAATGGAATTGGGGTTTCCGAGTGAGGTTAGAGGTCGAGTGGATTGCACTCCTTGGTGAACTCAGTCGGTTTCCTTTGTTGTATCTTGAATGTCTTTGATTCTAGGGCAGTGTCCTTGGGTAAGGCATCTAGGTCGGGCCTATGACCCTACCCTAGGTACATGTCGTCATCAGTACCCATCTGAAATCTTGTTGTGTCATGTAGTTTCCCACGCTTTGTATTCTTCCAGTGATGCTTTGTCTTCAACTGATATGATTTGAACCGTGTCTCTACTTTGATTTGGTAAGACAATGCAGTGACCATAGGACATAGATATATGTTTGTTTGATGCTTTTATTATGTACTACTTGGCAATAGAAGACTTGGTAGTTTAATCTTGTCCACCTTACTAATGAATTGCTTCACCGAAATGAGTTTCATATACTAGTACATGATAAACATGTTATGTATCTGCTTATTTCTTCTTTTAGAATGCTGACAGAATATTGGGGAAGAGTTCCTTATTAAGCAATGGTAAAGGAAGTAATGCAGATAAGGTTCAGGATAGTGAGACATCCTTGTTGGTCTCCAACAAAGCTGATAAAACAGCTAAGGAAAACTATCTTGAAGACAGTGAGACAACCCCAAAGTCCTGTCTTGGTTTAGTGTTCGAGTTACTGAACACTACCGCTTGCACAAGCTATTCAAACTCACTGTCTGAATCAGTTTGGTTTCTTGAGTCTCAACTACAAGCTGAAAGACATTGATCAGTTGTGCTGTGACAAGAAGCAGAAGGACTGCGGAAGTCCCTGGAGCATTCATATGCATACTTTCCGGTGCAATAACAAGCGTTGGAGGATTTTAGCGCCAAACAGGACAAAGCTAATAAGATTGCTAAGCTTATTGCCAGCATGGTGGATACCCGGGATAATGTTTCTTGAGCTCTTCTGAAGTTGTTTCAGTTATGGACTTGTTTTGTTGCCGCGTTTATTTGCACTGGTGGCCAATTTAGACGGCCAGTGTATGTAATATGCTGCTTTGTTCCCTATATTTGCACTGGTGGAGAACTTTGATGCCTAGTGGATGTAATATGTGTAATACCCGTAATAGCCTAGCGTTAGTTGCTTGCTTATTTATTTCCTTATTGTCTTGTTTAGTTGTTTGCTTGTAGTCATTGTAGTTCTTTTTCTGCATTTTTCTAGTGGCCACAATAACCATGGCAACACGCGGACTGTTGTGACCATGGTCCTGCTACCTGCTGTCGTGACCATGGCCCTCCATGGGCTGTACGATCCATGGGCCTTCCATGGGCCGTAGGATCCATGGGCCTTCTACGGGCCGTCTGATATATCGGCCTTCTACGGGGCGTATAATCGTTTCGCCAAACGTGGGCCGTACTATTCGTGGACCAATTACGGACTGCAAAATGGGTCGTAAACGGGCTAGAGTGGAAATCGTCTGTTTTATAGCCCGACCATAACGGGCTGTTAATAGGCCGTAATTGATGATGCTATGAAAACAGCCCAACGTGTTAACGGGCCACAAATAATCCGACTATAACCACGGGCTGAATTTGGCCCACAACGGAACAGGCCAGTAACGGACCGTAAGTAATCAAATTATGGAAATGAGCCCAAGAATAAATGGGCCCTTAGAAGGCTGAAAGTAAACACGGGCTAGAAACGACCAACAGACTAATGGGTCGTTAATGGGTATAAAGCGATACACTGTTCATTATGGGTCAGTTTCACCACGGGCCGTTAATGGGCCAAGAGTTACAAAGGGCCTCATATGGGCAGAAAGACGTCATGGTCCATACATGGGATGGAAGTTACAACGGGATGGAATCATACTGGATAGCCCAGATGACGCTATTGGGCCTAATTCGGATAAGCCGTAACGGGACGTGAACTAGCGGGCTGTAAATGGGATATATGCGAACAGGCCGTTAACAGGCTTTTCATGGGCCGGCCTGCTATTTTTGACCAAGTCAAATGGGCCGGCCTTTTCACCGGAATGGGCCTCTCTTGGGTCATTCCATGTGTCAATGTATCATAGGCTCCTTCGGTCCAATGAGTGGATGACATCTGTCCCAACGGTGAGGCGACACATGGTTCCTCTGGCCATTAAGAATTTTACACGTGGAAAATCCCCATTGATCCGGGCTGTTAACGGGTTATCGGATCCAAACCAGAACCCAGTAGCTTAACAGTGACCCGTTACGATGGATGCCACGTGTCGGTTACCCCTGACAAAATCAATTCTATGACGCGTGATTTATCATCAAGGAAGTGGACACTTTCGTGATGATAATTTTGGTAATGTCATGGAACACTTCTACGATAGCACAAGTATGACTATCTTGATTTTGTCATAAAATCGTCATGGATGTACATGCATGACAGAAAACGTGACCTACTGTGACAAACACGTATCATCACGGAAGTGTTTTTTTGTAGTGAGGAGAGACAACATACATCTCATCAAAATATCAAACGAATGACAAATTCACATGATTAATTATAACAAGACTTCTCCCATGTCCTTAGGAACAAACGTAACTACTCACAAAGCATGTTCAGTTCAAAATCAGAGGAGTATTAATTATCATTAAGGATCTGGACATATGATCTTCCACCGAATAAACCAACTAGCATCAACTACAAGGAGTAATCAACACTACTAGCAACTCATAGGTACCAATCTGAGGTTTTGAGAGAAAGATTGGATATAAGAGATGAACTAGGATTTGAGAGGAGATGGTGCTAGTGAAGATGTTGATGGAGATTGACCCCCTCTCGATGAGAGGATCGTTGGTGATGACGATGACTTCAATTTCCCCCTCCCGAAGGGATGTTTCCCTGGCATAACAGCTCTGCCGGAGCCCTAGATTAGTTCGGACCAAGTTCTGCATCGAGACGGCGGTGCTTCGTCCTGAAAGCTTCCTTCTAATATTTTCTAGGTCAAAACACACCATATAGCAGAAGATGGGCGTCGGGGGCCTGCCAGGGGGCCCACAAGGATGAGGGGCATGCCCAGGGGGGTAGGGCACACCCTCCACCCTTGTGGCTGGCAGGTGGCCCCCCTCTGGTGCTTTCTTCGCCCAATATTTTTTATATATTCCAAAAATATTCTCCGTGAAGTTTCAAGACTTTTGGAGTTGTACAGAATAGGTCTCTAATATTTTCTCCTTTTCCAATCCAGAATTCCAACTGTCGGCATTCTCCCTCTTCATGTAAAACTTATAAAATAAGAGAGAAAAGGCATAAGTATTGTGATATAATGTGTAATAACAGCCCATAATGCAATAAATATCAATATAAAGGCATGATGTAAAATGGACGTATCAGTGTGTGATATACATCATAATCCGACACGGTTCATGGAGAGGAAACGTGTGTAACCATGCACACAGTTGTCGTTTGCAAAGCGTATGTGATGTCAGACAATATCACAAACAGCACGAGGAAAACTAAATGTGTGTGATTGTCGACCTATCATACACGGTTTACAATCATGAATTGTTTGTGATGTGTCGGGCATCGTAAATGTAGAGCCAGTTTGGTACATGCCTGGAATGTGCCTGGACTGCGCTTGGTTTTAGGTAAAACCACAGAAGTCCAACTACGATGCTAATGCCAGCACACACGAGTAGAAAGGATGGAGCATTTGGGATTTTAGAGATATCAGAAACAGTTTTATAGGGACAACTATATGCATCATGGCTCCCTATCTCCGACGGTTTCTGGGTCATGTGGGAAGGACCACCCCTATCACACAGACTCAATTGGCGACGGTTCAAAATGCCGTCATGGAAAGGGGTTAAAAATTGTTTGTATAGCACCTCGTTGTACCAGTGTGAGAGCCTTCTTGACCTTCTTGATTTTGCCCGTAGAAGCCTTCTCTGCTAGGAGGCAAGCAATCGCCTTGCCAGACCTAGGGCAAGCTGCCTAAAATCATTGAGCAAGCAACAAAGCTTTTTCGTGAAGACCACCTCATCAATAAGTGCCAACATACTTTCACGGTCAAAGATGGGCGATCGGATGGTCCTCAACAGCTCAAAATTAGGTGCCAAAGCACCTACCTCATTAACCTCGGCACCCACAGATGCCACCTGACCAACATCCACAAGTGGGACAATAATAGCAGCATCCAAACCTCCACAATCCACAAAGGCAATCGGCTGACTGGGCTCCAATGACGACGGTGAGGTCACAGTCGGCATCACCAAGGCCCCTCCAAGCGACCCCATCTCCTTAGAAAGCACCATCGAAATAGGTGAAGTGGGCTCCCCACAAAGCTTCTGCAACTCAGGCATAATCTGCAGCACCGGAGCCACGACCTCAACAACGGCTTCACTCCCATAAGTAATCGGCACAACATACATGACGACAGGCGGGATGCAGTACGAAGGGAGAGATCTCCATACATGCCTGCATCGCCATCGGTAGAACAAACTGAAGGAAATATGCCCTAGAGAAATTATAAAGTTGTTATTCATATTTCCTTATATCATGATAAATGTTTATTATTCATGCTAGAATTGTATTAACCGGAAACTTAGTACATGTGTGAATACATAGACAAATAGAGAATCCCTAGTATTCCTCTACTAGAATAGCTCGTTAATCAAAGATGGTTAAAGTTTCCTGACCATAGACATGTGTTGTCATTTGGTAAACGGGATCACATCATTAGAGAATGATGTGATGGACAAGACCCATCCGTTAGTTTAGCATAATGATCGTTTAGTTCTATTGCTATTGCTTTCATCATGACTTATACATGTTCCTCTGACTATGTGATTATGCAACTCCCGAATACCAGAGGAACACCTTGTGTGCTATCAAACGTCACAACATAACTGGGTGATTATAAAGATGCTCTACAATGGTGTTTGTTGAGTTGGCATAGATCGAGATTAGGATTTGTCACTCCGTGTATCGAAGAGGTATCTCTAGGCCCTCTCGGTAATGCACATCACTATGAGCCTTGCAAGCAATGTGTCTAATGAGTTAGTAATGGAATGATGCATTACGGAACGAGTAAAGAGACTTGCCGGTAACGAGATTGAACTAGGTATGATGATATAGACGATCGAATCTCAGGAAAGTAACATACCGATGACAAAGGGAACAACGTATGTTGTTATGCAGTTTAACTGATAAAGATCTTCGTAGAATATGTAGGAGCCAATATGAGCATCCAAGTTTCTCTATTGGTTATTGACCGGAGATGTGTCTCGGCCATGTCTACATAGTTCTCAAACCCGTAGGGTCCGCACGCTTAATGTTCGATGATGATTTGTATTATGAGTTATGTGATTTGATGACCGAAGTTTGTTCGGAGTCTCGGATGAGATCGCGGACATGATGAGGTGTCTCGAAATGGTCGAGAGGCAAAGATTCATATATTGGAAGGTTATATTCAGACACCGAAATGGTTTCGGGAAGTATCAGATAAGTTTCGGAGTACCGAGGGTTACCGGAACCCCCCCCCCCACCCCCCGGGGGAAGTTAATGGGCCACACATGGGCCTTAGTGGAGGAGAGAGGGCAAGCCAGGGAGGTGGCTGATGACCCACAAGTATAGGGGATCTATCATAGTCCTTTCGATAAGTAAGAGTGTCGAACCCAACGAGGAGCAGAAGGAAATGATAGGCAGTTTCCAGCAAGGTATTCTCTGCAAGTACTGAAATAAGTGGTAAAAGATAGTTTTGCGATAAGATAATTTGTAATGAGCAACAAGTAACAAAAGTAAATAAGGTGCAGCAAGGTGGCCCAATCCTTTTTGTAGCAAAGGACAAGCCTGGACAAACTCTTATAAGATGTAAAGCGCTCCCGAGGACACATTGGAATATCGTCAAGCTAGTTTTCATCACGTTCATATGATTCGTGTTCGATACTTTGATAATTTGGTATGTGGGTGGACCGGTGCTTGGGTGCTGCCCTTACTTGGACAAGCATCCCACTTATGATTAACCTCTATTGCAAGCATCCGCAACTACAACAAAAGTATTAAGGTAAACCTAACCATAGCATGAAACATATGGATCCAAATCAGCCCCTTACGAAGCAACGCATAAACTAGGGTTTAAGCTTCTGTCACTCTAGCAACCCATCATCTACTTATTACTTCCTAATGCTTCCTCTAGGCCCAAATAATGGTGAAGTGTCATGTAGTCGACGTTCACATAACACCACTAGAGGAGAGACAACATACATCTCATCAAAATATCGAACGAATACCAAATTCACATGACTACTAATAGCAAGACTTCTCCCATGTCCTCAGGAACAAAAGTAACTACTCACAAAGCATAAACATGTTCATAATCAGAAGGGTGTTAATATGCATATAGGATCTGAACATATGATCTTCCACCAATTAAACCAACTAGCATCAACTACAAGGAGTAATTAACACTACTAGCAACCTACTAGCACCAATCCCGGACTTGGAGACAAGAATTGGATACAAGAGATGAACTAGGGTTTTGAGATGAGATGGTGCTGATGAAGATGTTGATGGAGATTGCCCTCTCCCGATGAGAGGAGCGTTGGTGATGATGATGGCGATGATTTCTCCCTCCGGGAGGGAAGTTTCCCCGGCAGAACAGCTCCGCCAGAGCCCTAGATTGGTTCCGCCACGGTTTCGCCTCATGGTGGCGGAGTTTCCTCCGATAAGATGGCTTATGATTTTTTTCCATCGAAAGACTCCATATAGCAGAAGATGGCCACTGGAGGGCCACCAGGGGGCCCATGAGGTAGGGGCACACCCTGGGGGGTAGGGCGCGCCCCCACCCTCGTGGGCAGGGTGTGGCCCCCCTGGTGAAGTTCTTGCTCTCAGTATTTTTTATATATTTGGGAAACATCTTCCGTGAAGTTTCAGGACTTTTGGAGCTGTGAAGAATAGGTCTCTAATATTTGCTCCTTTTCCAGCCTAGAATCCCAGCTGCCGGCATTCTCCCTCTTTATGTAAACCTTGTAAAATAAGAGAGAATAGGCATAAGTATTGTGACATAATGTGTAATAACAGCCCATAATGCAATAAATATCGATATAAAAGCATGATGCAGAATGGACGTATCAACTCCCCCAAGCTTAGACCCCACTTTTCCTCAAGCGAAAAGCCGAAACCGAAAAATATGTCCACTTGTTTAGAGATAGAGGTGTCGATAAAAATAAAATACAGACATGAGGGCATCATGATCATTCTTAGAATAGCAACTTATATAACTCTTGTCATATGATCTCTAATGCTAGAGTAATCATTCAATCACAATATCAAGTATGAATCGTAAACTTTTTTGAAAACTAACAAACTACAATCTCAGTCATTGAAACAATTGCAATTTATCATAACATAGGAAAGAGTCAATGTATAAGAGCTTTTCAGCAAGTCCACATTCTAAACTATCATATAATCTTTCACAATTGCTGACACTCACGCAATACTTATGGGTATGGAGTTTTAATCGGACACAGGGAAAGATAGGGGCTTATAGTTTTGCCTCCCAACGTTTTACCTCAAGGGTAATGTCAATAGTAATTGTTCATGAAAACTCACATGCAATTAGCCATATATACCAGGATCTTTCCAACATATTGTTCTTGCCAAAGGATAAAGTGTAAAAAGGAAGGGTGAATATCACCATGATTCTTATGCAATGTAGGAGATAAAAGTAAAAGATAGGCCCTTCGCAGAGGGAAGCAGAGGTTGCCATGCGCTTTTATGGTTGGATGCACAAAATCTTAATGCGAAAGAACGTCACTTTATATTGCCACTTGTGATATGGACCTTTATTATGCAGTTTGTCGCTTTTATTACTTCCATATCACATGCTCGTACAAAGCTTATTTCCTCCACACCAATCAATCATACATATTTAGAAAGCAATTTTTATTGCTTGCACCGATGACAACTTACTTGATAGATCTTGCTCAATCCATAGGTAGATATGGTGGACTCTTATGGCAAGACTGGTTTAAGGCTATTTGGAAGCACAAGTAGTATCTCTACTTGGTGCAATGAATTTGGCTAGCATGAGGGGGAAAGGCAGGCTCATCATGTTGGAAGATCCAAGACAATATAATTTATCTCAGATGTAAGAAAACATAACCCATTACGTTGTCTTCCTTGTCCAATGTCAACTCTTTAGCATGTCATATTTTAATGAGTGCCCACAATCATAAAACATGTCCAAGATAGTATATTTATATGTGAAGACCTCTCTTTCTTTATTACTTCCTATTAATTGCAACGATGACCAAAACTGTGTTTTTCAACTCTCAACAACTTTTATTCATCATACTCTTTCTATGTGAGCTCATTACTCTCCATAAGACTCATATGATCTCTTTGTTTCTTTTTATTTCTTTCTCTTTTCTTTTATTCACTTAGGATCATGGCAAAATAATCAAGCCCTTGACTCAACACTAATCTTTATTATATAGCTCACGGCCTCGATTACATAGAAGGATAATAAAGAAAAACTCACAACTAAATCATACTAAGAACTTTTATTCTACTAGATCAAGATGTTATCAAAAGGATCAAACTAAAGAAAACAGTAAATATAAAGGTGATGATGATACGATACTGGGGCACTCCCCCAAGCTTGGTAGTTGCCAAGTGGAGTGCCCATACCAGATACTCAATTCTTCTTTGCTGGTGGAGACGGTGGTGATTTTGTTGATGGCGTAGGCTTGTCGTCCCTCTTACAAGGCATAGGCTCACCATCATAGAAGAATGACCCAGTCTCCGAGATCCTCAAATCTGCAGCCAAACTCATCCTTTTGAATTTGTATTCATACTCACAGTTTTGGTTTTGCAGGTCATAGATTTGAGCTTGAAGGTGCTCGATTTTCTCGTGAAGCTTGAAGATGGTCTCCCCGATCTTGTCGGCATCCAGCTTGTGTTTGTTGGTGAATTTTGCGATCATCATGTGGTTGGAGTTGAGTCCATGCTCCACCATCCCCTGACACTTGAAGACTTGTTGCTCCATTGCTTCGAGCCTCGTCTCCACGCTTCTGGTCCCCTTCGGTCCCTCAGCATCATGGATGTGCAGCAACCCATCACGCATCTCAATGGTTTGAGGGTGTCGCTGCACCTCCGCGAGGTAAGGGTTGATGACCTTCTCAAAGAACTTGTCCTTGGGAGCACTTGGAGACGCCATGATAATCTAGATCTGTCAGAAAAATAGCTCGAAACAAAGACAGGAGATTTTTGCGTGATACGGGAGTCAAAACCCCCGGGAGATTATATAATGAATTTTTACCGACCAAAATACGTGTCGTGTACAAAAATAGAGTCCGGAGAGCACACGAGGTGCCCACGAGGTAGGGGGCGCACCCAGTAGGGTAGGGTGCGCCCTCCACCCTTGTGGAGCCCTCGTGTCCTTCCCGGACTACTGCTTATTTTTCTATTTTTCTAAATATTCCAAAACAGAGAAATATTGCCTTAAAACTGTTTTGGAGTCGGTTTTCTTACCGCACCACATACCTATTCCTTTTCGGAGTCTGAAACATTCCGGAAAGTGTCCCTTATGTATTCCTCCGGGGTTACGGTTTCGATAACATTGGTTTCAACATTTATGGGATTACCTGAGATATAATGTTTGATTCTTTGACCGTTCACCACCTTCGGATTTGTGCCTTCGAAGTTGTTGATTTTTATGGCACCGGAACGGTAGACCTCCTCGATAACGTAAGGACCTTCCCATTTAGAGAGAAGCTTTCCTACAAAAAATCTTAAACGAGAGTTGTATAGCAATACGTAATCACCTACAATAAACTCACACTTTTGTATCCTTTTATCATGCCATCTTTTAACTTTTTTCTTTAAACAACTTGGCATTTTCGTAGCCTTGGGTTCTCCATTCATCAAGTGAGCTAATATCAAATAACCTCTTCTCACCGGCAAGTTTAAAATCATAATTAAGTTCTTTAATAGCCCAATAAGCCTTGTGTTCTAGTTCGAGAGGTAAGTGACATGCTTTTCCATAGACCATTTTATACGGAGACATAACCATAGGATTTTCATATGCAGTTCTATAGGCCCATAATGCATCATCAAGTTTCTTGGACCAATTCTTTCTAGACCTATTAACAATCTTTTGCAAAATTAATTTGAGTTCTAAGGAGATGCAATTCTATGATTAACATCATATTTAGCAAGCATTTTACGGAAAGCACCATGAATAAAATGTGAACCACCATCAGTCATTAAATATCTAGGGACTCCAAATCTTGGAAAAATAAATTCTTTAAGCATTTTAATAGAAGTGTTATGATCAGCACTACTAGTTGGAATAGCTTCTACCCACTTAGTAACATAATTAACAGCAACTAAAATATGTGTATAACCATTAGAGGAAGGAAAAGGTCCCATATAGTCAAAGCCCCAAACATCAAATGGTTCAATAACAAGTGAATAATTCATAGGCATTTCTTGACGTCTACTAATATTACCAATTCTTTGACATTCATCACAAGATAAGACAAACTTATGGGCATCCTTGAAGAGAGTAGGCCAATAAAAACCAGATTGCAGTACCTTATGTGCAGTTCTATCTCCAGCATGGTGTCCTCCATAAGCTTCGGAGTGACACTTGTGTAGGATCTGTTCCTGTTCATGCTCAGGCACACAATGTCTAATAACACCATCTACTCCTTCTTTATAAAGATGTGGGTCATCCCAAGAGTAATGCCTCAAATCATAGAAGAACTTTTTCTTTTGCTGGTATGTGAAACTAGGTGGTATAAACTTAGCAAAAATGTAATTAGCATAATCAGCATACCATGGAGCAGAATGAGAAGCATTTATGACATTTAATTGCTCATCTGGGAAGCTATCATCAATAGGTAGTGGATCATCAAGCACATTTTCTAACCTAGACAAGTTGTCTGCAACGGGGTTCTCAGCTCCTTTTCTATCAACAATATGCAAATCAAATTCTTGTAGCAAGAGAACCCATCTAATAAGTCTAGGTTTAGCATCTTTCTTTTCCATAAGATATTTAATAGCAACATGATCAGTGTGAATAGTTACTTTAGAATCAACAATATAAGGTCTAAACTTATCACAAGCAAATACAACTGCTAAGAATTCTTTTTCAGTAGTAGCATAATTTCTTTGAGCATTGTCTAGAGTTTTACTATCATACTGAATAACATTTAGTTTCTTATCAACTCTTTGTCCTAGAACAGCACCTACAGCATAATCACTAGCATCACACATAATTTCAAAGGGTAAATTCCAATCAGGTGGTTGAACAATAGGTGCAGAAATCAATGCTTTCTTAAGTATTTCAAATGCTTCTACACAATCATCATCAAAGACAAATGGTATATCTTTTTGTAATAAATTAGTCAGAGGCCGAGAAATTTTTGAGCAGTCCTTAATGAACCTCCTATAAAAACCAGCATGACCAAGGAAACTTCTTATACCTTTGATGTCCTTGGGACATGGCATCTTTCCAATAGCATCAACCTTGGCTTTATCAACTTCAATACCTCTTTCAGAAACTTTATGCCCCAAGACAATACCTTCATTAACCATAAAGTGGCACTTTTCCCAATTCAAGACAAGATTAGTTTCTTCACATCTCTACAAAACTCGATCAAGGTTGCTCAAGCAATCATCAAAAGAAGATCCATAGACGGAAAAGTCGTCCATGAAAACCTCACAAATCTTTTCACAAAAGTCAGAGAATATAGCCATCATGCATCTTTGAAAGGTAGCGGGTGCATTACATAAACCAAAAGGCATATGTCTATAAGCAAAAGTACCAAAAGGGCATGTAAAAGTAGTCTTTGATTGATCTTTGGCTGACACGGGTATTTGAGAGAAACCAGAATAACCATCTAGAAAGCAAAAATATGTATGTTTGGACAATCTTTCTAGCATTTGATCGATAAAAGGTAAGGGATAATGATCCTTTTTAGTAGCCTTATTTAATTTGCGGAAATCAATTACCATCCTATAACCTGTAATAATTCTTTGAGGAATCAATTCATCTTTATCATTAAGAACAACAGTAATACCTCCCTTCTTAGGGACACAATGGACAGCCCTTACCCACTGACTATCAGCAACGGGATAAATTATACCTTCCTCAAGGATCTTTAGTATCTCCTTTCTTACCACTTGTTTCATTTTAGGATTCAGTCGGCGTTGATGATCACGAACTGGTTTAGCATCTTCTTCCAAATTAATTTTATGCTGACATAGAGTGGGACTAGTGCCCTTAAGATCATCAAGAGTATACCCAATAGCAGCACGATGCTTCTTCAGAGTTTTCAATAATCTCTCTTCTTCATGCTCTGAAAGGTTAGCACTAATAATAATAGGATATATCTTTTTCTCATCAAGATAAGCATATTTAAGAGTATCAGGTAACGGTTTAAGCTCAAACATGGGATCACCCTTGGGTGGAGGAGGATCCCCTAGGATTTCAATAGGTAAATTATTTTTCAGAATAGGTTCCTGTTTAAAGAATACTTTATCTAATTCCCTTCTTTCATTCATAAATGTATCATTTTCATGGTCTAGCAAGTATTGTTCTAAAGGATCACTAGGAGGTACGGCAACAGAAGCAAGACCAATAATTTCATCCTTACTAGGTAATTCTTCTTCACGGTGTTGTCTACCAAATTTAGAAAAATTAAATTCATGAGTCATATCATCTAAACCGATAGTAACAACATCTCTTTTGCAATCTATGGTAGCATTAACAGTATTTAAGAAGGGTCTACCAAATATAATGGGACAAAAGCTATCTTGTGGTGAACCAAGAACAAGAAAATCAGCAGGATATTTAGTTTTCCCACACAAGACTTCAACATCTCTAACAATTCCCATTGGTGAAATAGTATCTCTATTGGCAAGTTTAATTGTGACATCAATATCTTCCATCTTAGCAGGTGCAATATCATGCATAACTTCTTGGTATAAGGAATAAGGTATTGCACTAGCACTAGCACCCATATCACATAAGCCATGATAAAAATGATCTCCTATTTTAACAGAAATAATAGGCATGCCTACCATAGGTCTAGGTTTATCTTTATCACGGGGTTTAGCAATTCTAGCAGTTTCATTACAGAAATAAATAAGATGCCCATCTATAGTATCAGACAAGAGATCTTTAACAATAGCAATATTAGGTTCAACTTTAACTTACTCACAAGGTGTATATGTTTTAATATTGCTTTTATGAACTACAGTTGAAGCTTTAGCATGATCCTTTATCCTAACAGGGAAAGGTGGTTTCTCAACATAAGTAGGAACAATAGGATCATTATAAGTGATAGTCTTTTCTTCAACTTTAATAGGTGCAGCTACTTTTACTTCTATGGGAGGATGATATTTAAACCACTTCTCCTTGGGGAGATCAACATAAGCAGCAAAAGATTCACAGAAAGAAGCTACTATCTCAGAGTCAAGTCCATATTTAGTGCTAAATTTACGAAAAATATCGGTATGCATAAAAGATTTAACACAATCAAAACTAGGTGTCATACCTGACTCCTTACCATTGTCGAGGTCCCAATCTTCAGAGTTGCATTTAATTCTTTCCAATAAATCCCATTTGAATTCAATAGTCTTCATCATAAAAGAGCCAGCACAAGAAGTATCAAGAATAGTGCGATTGTTACCAGAAAGCCGAGCATAAAATTTTTGAATAATCATTTCTCTTGAGAGCTCATGATTGGGGCATGAATATAACATTGATTTAAGCCTCCCCCAAGCATGAGCGATGCTTTCTCCTTCGCGAGGCCAAAAATTATATATATAATTGCGATCACGATGAACAAGATGCATAGGATAAAACTTCTGATGAAATTCCAAATTCAATCATTTGTAATTCCAAGACCTCATATCATCACATAGCCTATACCATGTCGATGCATCTCCCCTCAAAGATAAGGGGAAGACGTTCTTCTTAACAACATCTCCAGGTACACCCGCAAGCTTAAATAATCCACAAACTTGATCCACATATATCAAATGTTCATCAGGATGTTTTGTTCCATCTCCTAAAAAGGATTAGCTAGCAGTTTTTCTATCATACCCGGAGGAACTTCAAAGCAAGCATTTTCATTTTAATTTTCATTTTCAGTAGGTTCAGTAGGTTGGGGAGCAACTCTTTGCTCTACTGGTCAGGGTGAAGATACCCCGAACAAGCCCCTCAGAGGATTACCTTCCATGGTAACAAGTGACAGTAAATTTCAGCACACTATATAAATTTTTCCTTACCAAATTCCACCTACCAAAGGCGCTTCACTCCCCGGCAACGGCGCCAGAAAAGAGTCTTGATGACCCACAAGTATAGGGGATCTATCGTATTCCTTTCGATAAGTAAGAGTGTCGAACCCAACGAGGAGCAGAAGGAAATGATAAGCGGTTTCCATCAAGGTATTCTCTGCAAGTACTGAAATAAGTGGTAACAGGTAGTTTTGTGATAAGATAATTTGTAACGAGCAACAAGTAACAAAAGTAAATAAGGTGCAGCAAGGTGGACCAATCCTTTTTGTAGCAAAGGACAAGCCTGGACAAATTCTTATAAGATGTAAAGCGCTCCCGAGGACACATGAGAATATCGTCAAGCTAGTTTTCATCACGTTCATATGATTCGCATTCGGTACTTTGATATTTGGTATGTGGGTGGACCGGTGCTTGGGTGCTGCCCTTACTTGGACAAGCATCCCACTTATGATTAACCTCTATTGCAAGCATCCTCAACTACAACAAAAGTATTAAGGTAAACCACATAGCATGAAACATATGGATCCAAATCAGCCCCTTACGAAGCAACACATAAACTAGGGTTTAAGCTTCTGTCACTCTAGCAACCCATCATCTACTTATTACTTCCCAATTCCTTCCTCTAGGCCCAAATAATGGTGAAGTGTCATGTAGTCGACGTTCACATAACACCACTAGAGGAGAGACAACATACATCTCATCAAAATATTGAATGAATACCAAATTCACATGACTACTAATAGCAAGACTTCTCCCATGTCCTCAGGAACAAAAGTAACTACTCACAAAGCATAAACATGTTCATAATCAGAGGGGTATAAATATGCATATAGGATCTGAACATATGATCTTCCACCAATTAAACCAACTAGCATCAACTACAAGGAGTAATTAACACTACTAGCAACCTACTAGCACCAATCCTGGACTTGGAGACAAGAATTGGATACAAGAGATGAACTAGGGTTTTGAGATGAGATGGTGCTGATGAAGATGTTGATGGAGATTGCCCTCTCCCGATAAGAGGAGCGTTGGTGATGATGATGGCGATGATTTCCCCCTCCAGGAGGGAATTTTCCCCGGCAGAACAGCTCCGCCAGAGGCCTAGATTGGTTCGGTCAAGGTTCCGCCTCGTGGCGGCGGAGTTTCGTCCGAGAAGATGGCTTATGAATTTTTTCATCGAAAGACTCCATATAGTAGAAGATGGCCACCGGAGGGCCACCAGGGGGCCCACGAGGTAGGGGGCACGCCCCCCACCCTCATGGGTAGGGTGTGGCCCCCTGGTGAAGTTCTTGCTCTCATTATTTTTTATATATTTGGAAAACATCTTCTGTGAAGTTTCAGGAATTTTGGAGCTGTGCAGAATAGGTCTCTAATATTTGCTCCTTTTCCAGCCCAGAATCCCAGCTGCCGGCATTCTCCCTCTTTAAGTAAACCTTGTAAAATAAGATAGAATAGGCATAAGTATTGTCACATAATGTGTAATAACAGCCCATAATGCAATAAATATCGATATAAAAGCATGATGCAAAATGGACGTATCAGTGGCGCCCCCCCTTGCCAATCCGAATTGGACAAGGGGTGGGGTGGCGCCCCCCTTTCCCTCTCCTACTCCTCCTCTCTTTCCCTCTTTGCTATTCCGAAAAAGGAAAAAGGAGAGGGGGATCCTACTTGGACTAGGGAGTCCTAGTAGGACTCCCCACACCTAGCGGGCCACCCTTGGGCCGGCCACCTCTCCTCCCCCCTTTATATACGTGAGAGGGGGCACCCCAAAGACACACCAAGTCTTCTCTTAGCCGTGTGTGGTTCCCCCCTCCACAGTTACACACCTCGGTCATATCATTGTAGTGCTTAGGCAAACAACTGCGCCCGTAACTTCGTCATCGTCGTCGCCATGCTGTCGTGCTGATGGAACTCTCCCTCGTACTCAACTGGGTCAAGAGATCGAGGGACGTCATTGAGCTGAACGTGTGCTAAACGCGGAGGTGCCGTACGTTCGGTGCTTGGATTAGTTGGATCATGAAGACGTTCGACTACATCAACCGCGATACTCAACGCTTCTACTTTTGGTCTATGAGGGTACGTGGACACACTCTCACCGCTCATTGCTATGCTTCTCCTAGATAGATCTTGCATGATCGTAGGAATTTTTTTTTGAAATACAACATTCCCCAACATTGGTATCAGAGCCAGGTCTATGCATAGATGTTATATGCACGAGTAGAACACGATGAGTTGTGCGCGATAATAGTCATACTGCTTACCAACAACGTCTTGCTTTGATTCGGCTGTATTGTTGGATCAACCGGCCCGAACCAACATTACATGACCGCGTTCATGAGACTGTTCTACCGACATGCTTCGCACACAGGTGGCTAGCGGGTGTATGTTTCTCCAACTTTAGTTGAATCGAGTTTGACTACGCCTGGTCCTTGTTGAAGGTTAAAACAACACACTTGACTAAAAATCGTTGTGGTTTTGATGCGTAGGTAAGAACAGTTCTTGCTAGAAGCCCGTAGCAGCCACGTAAAACTTGTAACAACAAAGTAGAGGACGGCTAACTTATTTTTGCAAGGCATGTTGTGATGTGATATGGTCAAGACGTGATGAGATATAAATTGTTGTATGAGATGATCATGTTTTGTAACCGTTATCGGCAACTGGTAGGAGCCTTATGGTTGTCACTTTATTGTATGAAATGCAATCGCCATGTAATTGCTTTACTTTATCACTAAGCGGTAGCGATAGTCGTAGAAGCAATAGTTGGCGAGACGACAATGATGCTACAATGGAGATCAAGGTGTCAAGCCGGTGAAGATGGTGATCATGATGGTGCTTTGGAGATGGAGATCAAAGGCACAAGATGATGATGGCCATATCATATCACTTATTTTGATTGCATGTGATGTTTATCTTTTATGCATCTTATTTTGCTTAGTATGGAGGTAGCATTATAAGATGATCCCTCACTAAATTTCAAGGTATAATTGTTCTCCCTGAGTATGCACCGTTGCTACAGTTCATCGTGCCGAGACACCACGTGATGATCGGGTGTGATAAGCTCTACGTTCACATACAACGGGTGCAAGCCAGTTTTGCACACGCGGAATACTTGGGTTAAACTTGACGAGCCTAGCATATGCAGATATGGCCTCGGAACACTGAGACCGAAAGGTCGGACGTGAATCATATAGTAGATATGATCAACATAGTGATGTTCACCATTGAAAACTACTCCATCTCACGTGATGATCGGACATGGTTTAGTTGATATGGATCAAGTGATCGTTTAGATGACTAGAGAGATGTCTATCTAAGTGGGAGTTCTTAAGTAATATGATTAATTGAACTTTAATTTATCATGAACTTAGTACCTGATAGTATTTTGCATGTCTATGTTGTTTTAGATCAATGGCCCGTGCTACCATTCCCTTGAATTTTAATGCGTTCCTAGAGAAAGCTAAGTTGAAAGATGATGGTAGCAACTACACGGACTGGGTCCGTAACTTGTGGATTATCCTCATTACTGCACAAAAGAATTACTTCCTGGAAGCACCGCTAGGTGCAAGACCCACTGGAGGAGCAACTCTGGACGTTACGAGCGTCTGGCAGAGCAAAGCTGATGACTACTCAATAGTTCACTGTGCTATGCTTTACGGCTTACAACTGGGCCTTCAACGACGTTTTGAACATCATGGAGCATATGAGTTGTTCCAGGAGTTGAAGTTAACATTTCAAGCAAATGCCTGGATTGAGAGATATGAAGTCTCCAATAAGTTCTACAGCTACAAGATGGAGGAGAATAGTTCTGTCAGTGAACATATACTCAGAATGTCTGGGTACCACAACCACTTGACTCAACTGGGAGTTAATGTTCCTAATGATAGTGTCATTGACAGAGTTCTTCAATCACTGCCACCAAGGTACAAAAGCTTCATGATGAACTATAATATGCAAGCAATGGATAAGACAATTCCCGAGCTCTTTACGATGCTAAAGGCTGCGGAGGTAGAAATCGAGGAGGAGCATCAAGTGTTGATGGTTAACAAGACCACTAGTTTAAAGAAGAAGGGCACAGGGAAGAAGGGGAACTTCAAGAAGAACAGCAAGCAAGTTGCTGCTCAAGTGAAGAAGCCCAAGTCTGGACCTAAGCCTGAGACTGAGTGCTTCTACTGCAAAGGGACTGGTCACTCGAAGCGGAACTGCCCCAAGTATTTGGCAGATAAGAAGGATGGCAAAGTGAAAGGTATATTTGATATACATGTTATTGATGTGTGCCTTACTAATGCTTGTAGTAGTGCCTGGGTATTTTATACTGGTATGTTGCTCATATTTGCAACTCGAAACAGGGGCTACGGATTAAACGAAGATTGGCTAAGGATGAGGTGACGATGCACGTGGGAAATGGTTCCAAAGTCGATGTGATCGTCGTCGGCACGCTACCTCTACATCTACTTTCGGGATTAGTTTTAGACCTAACTAATTGCTATTTGGTGCCAGCGTTAAGCATGAACATTATATCTGGATCTTGTTTGATGCAAGATGGTTATTCATTTAAATCAGAGAATAATGGTTGTTCTATTTATATGAGTAATATCTTTTATGGTCATGCACCCTTGATGAGTGGTCTATTTTTGTTGAATCTCGATAGTAGTGATACACATATTCATAGTATTGAAGCCAAAAGATACAAGTTCAATAATGATAGTGCAACTTATTTTTGGCACTACCGTTTAGGTCATATTGGTGTAAAGCGCATGAAGAAACTCCATGCTGATGGACTTTTGGAATCACTTGATTATGAATCACTTGATGCTTGTGAACCATGCCTCATGGGCAAGATGACTAAGACTCTGTTCTCCGGAACGATGGAGCGAGCAACATACTAGTTGGAAATAATACATACTTGTAATGCCTCGATGCGGCTATATCTCCCACGTGTTGAAGCACGACTTAGAGGCATAACCGCATTGAAAGCAATGTCGCAAGTGAGGTAATCTTCACTCAACCCATGTAATACATAAGGGAAAAAGATACATAGTTGGCTTACAATCGCCACTTCACACAATACATGAATAAAGCATTACATCATCCAAATACAATCAAGGTCCGACTACGGAACCAAAATAAAAGAAGAACCCCAAATGCGACAAGGTCCCCGATCGACCCCAACTGGGCTCCACTACCGATCAACTAGAATGAAACAACACAAAGGACAAGATCTTCATCGAGCTCCTCCTGATCTTGGTTGCGTCATCTGCACGGTCTCAACGGCACCTGCAAACTAGTTTTGGAAGTACCTATGAGTCACGGGGACTTAGCAATATCGCACCCTCGCGATCAAGACTATTTAAGCTTATGGATAAGGTAAAAGGTATGAGGTGGAGCTGCAGCAAGCGACTAGCATATATGGTGGCTAACATACGCAAATGAGAGCGAGAAGAGAAGGCAAAGCACGATCGAGAAAGTATGATCAAGAAGTGATCCTAAACAACCTACGTCAAGCATAACTCCAACAACCGTGTTCACTTCCCGGACTCCGCCGGAAAGAGACCATCACGGTTACACACGCGGTTGATGCATTTTTAATTAAGGTCAACTTCAGGTTTTCTACAACCGGACGTTAACAAATTCCCATCTGCCCATAACCGCGGGCACGGCTTTCGAAAGTTCAAATCCCTGCAGGGGTGTCCCAACTTAGCCCATCACAAGCTCTCACGGTCAACGAAGGAATAGACCTTCTAGCGGGAAGACCCGATCAGACTCGGAATCCCGGTTACAAGACATTTCGACAACGTAAAACTAAACCAGCAACACCGCCCGAATGTGCCGAAAATCCCGATAGGAGCTGCACATATCTCATTCTCAGGGCACACCGGATTGTCCAAACTTCCGGTAGGCCAGCCCAGAGTTGCCCCTGGTGGCCACCGGCGGCTGACAAGTTGGACCAACACTCAGAAGAGCACTGGCCCGGGGGTTTAAAATAATGATGACCTTGGGCACGCGACCCCCAAGGGAAAAGAAAAGGATGGGTGGCGAATGGTAAAACCAATGTTGGGCATTGCTGGAAGAGTTTTACTTAAGGCGAACTGTCAAGGGGTTCCCATTATTACCCAACCGTGTAAGGAACGCAAAATCCGGGAACATAACACCGATATGACGGAAACTAGGGCGTCAAGAGTGGAACAAAACACCAGGCATAAGGCCGAGCCTTCCACCCTTTACCAAGTATATAGATGCATTAATTAAATAAGATATATTGTGATATCCCAACAAGTAAACATGTTCCAACAAGGAACAACATCTCCATGTTCCAACAAGGAACAAACTTCAATCTTCACCTGCAACTAACAACGCTATAAGAGGGGCTGAGCAAAGCGGTAACATAGCCAATCAATGGTTTGCTAGGACAAGGTGGGTTAGAGGCTTGGTTTAACAATATGGGAGGCATGATAAGCAAGTGGTAGGTATCGCAGCATAGGCATAGCAAAAGAGCGGGCATCTAGCAAAGCAAAGATAGAAGTGATTTCGAGGGTATGGTCATCTTGCCTGAAATCCCGCAAGGAAGAAGAATGAGTCCAAGAAGAAGGCAAACGGATGTAGGCGAACGAATCCTCACAAACGCGATGTTATCGGAACCAACCCGAAGAAGCAACACCGGAAAGAGAGCAAACAACATGGTAAACAACCACCAAATAAACATGGCATGATGCACAACCAAGTATGATGCATGTCCGGTTTAATGAGGCATGGCATGGCAAAGTGCACAAACAATTCTACAAATTAAGTGGAGCTCAGTATGCAACGAGTTGCATATTGACAAAACACCACAACAAGTTATTTAGTTCGATCTCGTTTATGTACCCAACAATATTAAATGTTGGTTAACATCGCAAGAGGGTGAAGCAAAAGAAAACTACCTATCTAGACAAGTTTAAATGAGGCCGGATACAACGAACAACAATTTCGGTGAATCCCCATGTGCATATATTAGGTTTGGTCCTGTTCTGCCCTAAACCATATTTTATAGTTATGAAACATGCAAGATGATGCCACCATGTTAAACTAGGCAAAATTCTACCCCATTTACATATAAAGATTATTTAATTTGGAGCTACGGTTATTTAGTTATGAATTAAATCATTTTAGCATGGCATTAGGAGCAAATTTAAACAAACAACATTTTAGACATTTTAAACATGGATGAAAGTTGCATATTATTAAACTAGAAAAAATTCTAAGAAACTTTCATATATAATTTATTTAGATCCAATGCACGGTTATTAAGTTATTATATGCATGAAGTGTAGGGACCTCTCTATAAAAACTACAGTCTCAGGTTAAATGGACAAATTCGCAGCGCACAAAAAAACAAGTATGGGCTGAATCTGGAACAGAGCTGGGGAGCTGCTCACATTGAGCCTCGTCCCATTCGGAGAGGAGACCGGCTGGTGGAGAGGCTGGGCCTCAACGTCGGGCCGCGAAGAAGCACAAGTCGAAGCCGGCCCAGGCACTCGATCGGGACGCAGTGGCGGCTGGCGCGCTGCTATAGCTGGGCTTTGCGTGAAGGAGGGAGCTGGGCCTCGGGGCTTGCGGCTGGGCCGGCTAGGCGTTTGATCCGCAGAGCTGTCTTCTCAGTGGGCTGGAGTGGAGATGGGCCGGAGGCTGCAGCTGGCAGGCCGCGGTGCTGGGCTCGTCCCGCTCCTCGATCCTGTCTGGATCGAGCGAGGGGGTGCGGGGCCGCGGTCAACGCGCAGGGCGCGCTCGATACGAACATGAGGCAGTCGAGGCAGGGGCCGCGGGCGCAGGATCTGGTGCTGCCGTGGATGCAGGCGAGGAGGACGACTCCGGCGGGGCCAGCAGGGCGAGGACGACGGCGACCGGACACGGGAGCGGGCGAGGGAAGCAGTTGGGTTCGGATCCGGCGGTCTGCGTCTTGTTGTAGGTGACCGGACACAGCAGGACAGCGACGTCGACGCCGTGGATCTTGGGCGAGTTCCTGCCCATTCCTGGGAAGGAGAGAGAGAGGGAAAATCAGGAGGAGGATCAGAGGACAGAGAGGAAGGGTCGGCGACCCGTGGGGCTCCAGCAAGGTTGGGGAGGTCCGGCGCCATGAACGTGCAGGGCGGCGGGGACAAGCTCGGTGCTCACGATCCATTCAGGATCGATCAGAGGAGGGAAGAGGAGGCACGGCCTCGATCGTCCTCGAGCAGATGGGCGGTGACGAGGCAAGGCGGTGGTGGTTGGGCACTGAAAACAAAGAGAGTGGCGGCGGGGATGGAATGGATCGATGGAAGGATGGGACAGGATCCCTAATTCCTAGGGTTTCCCATTATATACGCAGGTGAGTTAGGTTAGGGGCTACCTCATCCCTACGATCGTAATCGTACGGTCGCGAATAAAATAGTTAGGGAGCCCAAATAAAAAAAACGATGACGTTTTGTAGATGTTTGGGGATGATCCGGACACAACGGTAGCGACAGCCCGGGTCGGGTCCAGGACAACTTTCGGGCACGCGAGGAGGGTCGCGGGCTGTCGAGAGAGGTTAGGTAGGGCCTGGCGGTGAGTAGTGAGCTGTGTAGACGGTCTCGAGCTGAGAGAAGAGAAGAGAGAGAGGCCCGGCGACTGTCTCCGGAGACCGAAAACGTCCGACGTTAGACCGGCTATAATGCTGCTATAGTTATCCATTGGGGCATCAATCGATCTCCGAATGCGATGACACTTGACAGGCGGCCTATCTACACTATAATAAGACCACACGTCAACTCTCATCCCATTCTGAGAACATTTTCCGGCCACTTATAAAATAATATTTTGGACATGCCTCGGGCACGTGCAAGTGTGTCTGGGCTCAGAACGGACAACGGAAGGAACTGGGAGAACCCGGACGGATGCAAGTTTTAAAACATGATGATGCAATGCACATGATGACATGACAAAATGCAACATGCAAGCGAATGACAAGGCAACAACAGCGAATAACTGGCGGACACCTGGCGCAACAGTCTCGGGGCGTTACAACACTCCACCACTACGAGAGGATCTCGTCCTGAGATCTAGAATGGCACCGGAGAGACAAACGGAAGAGAAAGAGAAGAGGTAAAACTAAATTGCTTCTTTGGCAAACGAGTGAAACCAAGGAACCTTGAAGAGGTTAATCCATATTGAGAAAAGAATACAGTGGAGATGAATGAAGTTGAAAGCACTCCGGTAGGGAAGAGGAAAACAAGGAAGAGCAAATTTGGACAGCACTCCGGTTGGAAAGAGATGAAAGACTTGATAAAATGAAAGAGCATGAGCAAAGGGGCACAACACTCCGGTTAAAAGGATAAGCATGAAAAGGACAAGAAGAAGGTTCGAAGAGAGCAGCAACATAATGCCTCCGGGAGAAAGAAATAGAAGATAGATGATTAAAATAAAAGAATGGAGAAGAAAATGCCAACTTCTGCCACAAAAGAGTTTGAGAAGGCATCCTGAGGAGAATGGTCGAATGGAGTTGTTGGAACACCAGCAACGAAAAAGGATAAACTTGCTATGATCTTATGGAATACATCTCAAATTATGAGGTGACAACCTGCCACTAACAAAATCAAAGATTGGGTTGATATCAACAAGGAGACGAGAAACCTATTCACCGGGAGGATAGATGAAGAACTTGGGTCATTTATGAGCACCAAGGATAGCAACAATCCATAGGGAAGGCTTTAGGTGAAATGTAACCCAAGATAACTCCAATGACGAGATTGGTGGATTTAAAATACCTCATCTTGATAACTTGTGAAACACGAAGCACGAAGGGAAGTTATCAAGAATGAAATAACAACACCTCAAAAGATGTGCGTGAAAGAATTGCACTCCGGATTGCAAGATGAAGAAAACTTGAGCTCCTTAGAAAAGAATCTTAATGAACGCTTCGAGAAGGAATAAATCCTTCATGAACCATCATGTATAGCCTCCATGAAGAAACTCCGGTAAGAAGAATAACAAGAAAAAAAGAATTGAAAACACAAGGTGAACCCTTGCAATGATTTAGATGGATCTCCGTGATAATTAGAGCTTGGAACTCCGGGAAATAGAAGACAAGGCATCTCGAACTGAGAGTATGATATGATGAACCACTCCGGAAAAGGGATTAATCACTTGGATGGAACAAGAATAAGAATTATGTTATGCATATCCTTCAACAATTTAATTGCTGACAAGCAACGGATTTGGCATACTACTTATCCTCGTAAAAAGATTAAGAGAGATATAGCGCAAACTTGAGAAGGTCTTCAAGGAACCACCGGTAGAATTTGAAAAGCACGAATGCATAGATATGATACATGAAGGGATATGATACACGAAGGAAGAAAACTCTTGAACAAACCATCGTAAGAATTGAAAAAGAACGAATAAAACATAAAGAAACACCGGGAAGAAATATAAAATGAACGAAGATGCTTGAGAGGATTTAGATACATGAGAATGAAGAGATCACGAGCCGATTAAAGATCACTTGAACGAAGCACCGGTAAAATTTGGAGAATGATAGTTGAAAGCTGAGAATGAATAATCCCGAAATGATGGACTTCGGAGAATCAAACTGAAAAGACTCCTGAATTACTCCGGATGGGTGAAAATCTCACAAACGAAAACAATTATGAGAGGATGGCAGAGAATGGGGCAATATTTAAAAGAAACTCTTCTTCGGTCTCCAACTGCAGAGAATGACGATGAGGAACACCACCATGAATTGTTGAGGCACTCCGAATGAAAATTATAAAGGTTGAACCAACGATGAAATAATTTGACAGATCTTCGAGAAATACATTTGACTGATGTCAATTCATTCTTACGTCAAACTGTGAAATGAATTTGAGACTAACTCCGGGAGAATAAGAAGAGTCAGGTAAGATCCTGGGAAAAGACCTGTGGGTTAGGGCCCACTCAAAAGAAACACCGTTGAACGATTTAAAAGAGAGAATGCACCAGTTGAATTTAAATGGCTTGAATGAGATAACAACCTCGAAAGATCTTGAATGAATGCAGAGTGGAAACACGGATCTTCGAGATATCTTTAGCACTCCGGAACAAATGAATAACGAAAAGTTAATGATTGAGAGGTGCACTGGCAAGAGAAGACATTTGAAATAAGGAAAATAATATGATCAAACACCAAAAGCTTGATTTGAATCCACCGGAGAAGAGAACGAGTGAAGAGTGACGAACTTGAAGCTCCGTTAGAATCTTCTTGAGAATCACCGAATAAGGATATTGATTGAAAAGAATGGAGAGACTTCACATCAGTAAAATGGATACTTGATTAAGAAATTCAAGTCCTCAAATAAGAAGGGTGGGAGGGCGGGAAAATAAAGGCAGCTTGGGACGAATCAAATGAGCACCATTGAGAAGAACTGATACTTGATCTTGCGGTTGTTGAAATGATCGTATCCACTTGAAGAGAAACACGCCGGTGAAAAGAAATTGAAATGACAAACTCGATGATCAGAAGGATTAGTATTCACATAGGAATATGAGAACACCACTTGGAAAAGGTATGGAATCAACATTTGACTTCGAAGCAACTCGAATACCACAACTCAAAACAAAACAAGGATTGGCTTGCGGAATAAGCCAGAACAAACATATGATAGAGATTCCATCCGAAGTTTTCGTGGTGGGGCCTACACGGGCTCGATCATACATCACCATCATGTACAAGGCAGTGCACATGACATACGAAGCATCCCTGAGTCGGCAAAGCCAAGGACTCTTTAAGACACAACGAGACCACTGTAAAACCGACCGTGGATAGGCGTACCACTAGACGTCGAACCCCAATTTCATATCATACATCTGTCGAAAAGATATCCTAAGAGCTACTTGAATTCCCACCTATGAAACTCTCGAACCTTTCCGGTTATGCAATCAGGTGTTGAGGATACAGGGGAAGCATAATATCTCACCCAAACTAGCAAATCCTACATCTAGCTGCATCCATCCTTCAACACATAACCGAGAAAAACTTCGGAAACCATCTACCTCAACCTTCGAAAAGCATCCGTTATACAAGTTATGGCGATACTCCCGAACTCCCGCCCTAGTACTAGGTGGCGTCGAGGTTATCTCACCAACGAACTGCATAAAAGAGATTTTCGATGTCGGCGTACTAAACTCAGGTATTCCAGAACTGCAACAATAAAATTATGACGACAACACCTCAGAGCTCAACTCCCTGGGACACTTCCACAAAACCCCTAGCAGGAGGCACCAAGACAATGTTCTTGTCATAAAACCATCGGAATGATTCCAAGATACCCACGTGATCCTAAAATCTTTTTAGTGAAATTTGAGAAGAGAAGAGTCAAAACTCTACGTCAGGATGCCTTACCAGAGCGATGAGGAGACTGGGAAGTAAAAAAGAATTCCTAACTCTCCGATATATATAATCCTAAATGACTCAAAACATTTTTCTAGACTCAACAACGGCTGCTAAAAACGATCAAGCAGTGGGGGCTCCTAAGGTCGGGGAAGGCTTTGATTACCAACTTGTAACGCCCTCGATGCGGCTATATCTCCCACGTGTCGAAGCACGACTTAGAGGCGTAACCGCATTGAAAGCAATGTCGCAAGTGAGGTAATCTTCACTCAACCCATGTAATACATAAGGGGAAAAGATACACAGTTGGCTTACAATCGCCACTTCACACAATACATGAATAAAGCATTACATCATCCAAATACAACCAAGGTCCGACTACGGAACCAAAATAAAAGAAGAACCCCAAATGCGACAAGGTCCCCGATCGACCCCAACTGGGCTCCACTACTGATCAACTAGAATGAAACAACACAAAGGACAAGATCTTCATCGAGCTCCTCCTGAGCTTGGTTGCGTCATCTGCACGGTCTCATCGGCACCTGCAAACTGGTTTTGGAAGTACCTGTGAGTCACGGGGACTCAGCAATCTTGCACCCTCGCGATCAAGACTATTTAAGCTTGTGGATAAGGTAAAAGGTATGAGGTGGAGCTGCAGCAAGCGACTAGCATATATGGTGGCTAACATACGCAAATGAGAGCGAGAAGAGAAGGCAAAGCACGATCGAGAAAGTATGATCAAGAAGTGATCCTAAACAACCTACGTCAAGCATAACTCCAACAACCGTGTTCACTTCCCGGACTCCGCCGAAAAAAGACCATCATGGTTACACACGCGGTTGACGCATTTTTAATTAAGGTCAACTTCAGGTTTTCTACAACCGGACGTTAACAAATTCCCATCTGCACATAACCGCGGGCACGGCTTTCAAAAGTTCAAATCCCTGCAGGGGTGTCCCAACTTAGCCCATCACAAGCTCTCACAGTCAACGAAGGAATAGACCTTCTAGCGGAAAGACCCAATCAGACTTGGAATCCCGGTTACAAGACATTTCAACAAGGTAAAACTAAACCAGCAACACCGGCCAAATGTGCCGACAAATCCTGATAGGAGCTGTACATATCTCTTTCTCAGGGCACACCGGATTGTCCGAACTTCCGGTAGGCCAGACCAGAGTTGCCCCTGGTGGCCACCGGCGGCTGACAAGTTGGACCAACACTCAGAAGAGCACTGGCCCGGGGGTTTAAAATAATGATGACCCTTGGGCGCGCGACCCCCAAGGGAAAAGAAAAGGCTGGGTGGCGAATGGTAAAACCAATGTTGGGCATTGCTGGAAGAGTTTTACTCAAGGCGAACTGTCAAGGGGTTCCCATTATTACCCAACCGCGTAAGGAACGCAAAATCCGGGAACATAACACCGATATGACGGAAACTAGGGCGGCAAGAGTGGAACAAAACACCAGGCATAAGGCCGAGCCTTCCACCCTTTACCAAGTATATAGATGCATTAATTAAATAAGATATATTGTGATATCCCAACAAGTAAACATGTTCCAACAAGGAACAACATCTCCATGTTCCAACAAGGAACAAACTTCAATCTTCACCTGCAACTAACAACGCTGTAAGAGGGGCTGAGCAAAGCGGTAACATAGCCAATCAACGGTTTGCTAGGACAAGGTGGGTTAGAGGCTTGGTTTAACAATATGGAAGGCATGATAAGCAAGTGGTAGGTATCGCAGCATAGGCATAGCAAAAGAGCGGGCATCTAGCAAAGCAAAGATAGAAGTGATTTCGAGGGTATGGTCATCTTGCCTGAAATCCCGCAAGGAAGAAGAACGAGTCCAAGAAGAAGGCAAACGGACGTAGGCGAACGAATCCTCACAAACGCGACGTTATCGGAACCAACCCGAAGAAGCAACACCGGAAAGAGAGCAAACAACATGGTAAACAACCACCAAATAAACATGGCATGATGCACAACCAAGTATGATGCATGTCCGGTTTAATGAGGCATGGCATGGCAAAGTGCACAAACAATTCTACAAATTAAGTGGAGCTCAGTATGCAACGAGTTGCATATTGACAAAACACCACAACAAGTTATTTAGTTCGATCTCGTTTATGTACCCAACAATATTAAATGTTGGTTAACATGGCAAGAGGGTGAAGCAAAAGAAAACTACCTATCTAGACAAGTTTAAATGAGGCCGGATACAACGAACAACAATTTCGGTGAATCCCCATGTGCATATATTAGGTTTGGTCCTGTTCTGCCCTAAACCATATTTTATAATTATGAAACATGCAAGATGATGCCACCATGTTAAACTAGGCAAAATTCTACCCCATTTACATATAAAGATTATTTAATTCGGAGCTACGGTTATTTAGTTATGAATTAAATCATTTTAGCATGGCATTAGGAGCAAATTTAAACAAACAACATTTTAGACATTTTAAATATGGATGAAAGTTGCATATTATTAAACTAGAAAAAATTCTAAGCAACTTTCATATATAATTTATTTAGATCCGATGCATGGTTATTAAGTTATTATATGCATGAAGTTTAGGGACCTCTCTGTAAAAACTGCAGTCTCAGGTTAAATGGACAAATTCGCAGCACACAAAAAAACAACTATGGGCTGAATCTGGAACAGAGCTGGGGAGCTGCTCACATTGAGCCTCGGCCCATTCGGAGAGGAGACCGGCTGGTGGAGAGGCTGGGCCTCAATGTCTTGCTGGGCCGCGAAGAAGCACAAGTCGAGGCCGGCCCAGGCACTTGATCAGGACGCAGTGGCGGCTGGCGCGCTGCTGTAGCTGGGCTTTGCATGAAGGAGGGAGCTGGGCCTCGGGGCTTGCGGCTGGGCCGGCTAGGCGTTTGATCCATGGAGCTGTCTTCTCTGCGGGCTGGAGTGGAGATGGGCCGGAGGCTGCAGCTGGTAGGCCGCGGTGCTGGGCTCGTCCCGCTCCTCGATCCCGTCTGGATCGAGCGAGGGGGTGCGGGGCCACGGTCAACGCGCAGGGCGCGCTCGAGACGAACATGAGGCAGTCGAGGCAGGGGGCGCGGGCGCAGGATCTGGTGCTGCCGTGGATGCAGGCGAGGAGGACGACTCCGGCGGGGCCAGCAGGGCAATGACGACGGCGACCGGATGCGGGAGCGGGCGAGGGAAGCAGTTGGGTTCGGATCCGGCGGTCTGCGTCTTGTTGTAGGTGACCGGACACGGCAGGACGGTGACGTCGACGCCGTGGAGCTTGGGCGAGTTCCTGCCCGTTCCTGGGAAGGAGAGAGAGAGCCACCATGAGAGAGAGAGAGGGAAAATCAGGAGGAGGATCGGAGGACAGAGAGGAAGGGTCGGCAACCCATGGGGCTCCAGCAAGGTTGGGGAGGTCCGGCGGCATGAACGTGCAGGGCGGCGGGGACAAGCTCGGTGCTCATGATCCATTCAGGATCGAGCAGAGGAGGAAAGAGGAGGCACGGCCTCTATCGTCCTCGAGCAGATGGGCGGTGACGAGGCAAGGCGGTGGTGGTTGGGCACTAAAAACAAAGAGAGTGGCGGCGGGGATGGAATGGATCGATGGAAGGATGGGACAGGATCCCTAATTCCTAGGGTTGCCCATTATATACGCAGGTGAGTTAGGTTAGGGGCTACCTCATCCCTACGATCGTAATCGTACGGTCGCGAATAAAATAGTTAGGGAGCCCAAATAAAAAAACGATGACATTTTGTAGATGTTTGGGGATGATCCGGACACAATGGTGGCGACAGCCCGGGTCGGGTCCGGGACAACTTTCGGGCGCGCGCGAGGAGGGTCGCGGGCTGATGAGAGAGGTTAGGTACGGCCTGGCGGTGAGTGGTGAGCTGTGTAGACGGTCTCGAGCTGAGAGAAGAGAAGAGAGAGGCCCGGCGACTGTCTCCGGAGACCGAAAATGTCCGACGTTAGACCGGCTATAATGCCGCTATAGTTATCCGTTGGGGCATCAATCGATCTCCGAATGCGATGAAACTTGACAGGCGGTCTATCTACACTATAATAAGACCACACGTCAACTCTCATCCCATTCCGAGAACATCTTCCGGCCACCTATAAAATAATATTTCGGACATGCCTCGGGCGCGTGCAAGTGTGTCTGGGCTCAGAATGGACAACGGAAGGAACTGGGAGAACCCGGACGGATGCAAGTTTTAAAACATGATGATGCAATGCACATGATGACATGACAAGATGCAACATGCAAGCGAATGAAAAGGCAACAATAGCGAATAACTGGCGGACACCTGGCGCAACGGTCTCGGGGCGTTACAATACTGATGTATGCAGACCGATGAGTATTGAGGCTCATGGCGGGTATTGTTTTTTTCTGACCTTCAAAGATGATTTGAGCAGATATGGGTATATCTACTTGATGAAACATAAGTCTGAAACATTTGAAAAGTTCAAAGAATTTCAGAGTGAAGTGGAAAATCATCGTAACAAGAAAATAATGTTTCTACGATCTGGTCGTGGAGGTGAATATTTGAGTTATGAGTTTGGTCTTCATTTGAAACAATGTGGAATAGTTTTGCAACTCATGCCACCTGGAACACCACAGCGTAATGGTGTGTCCGAACATCGTAATCGTACTTTATTAGATATGGTGCGATCTATGATGTCTCTTACTAATTTATCGCTATCGTTTTGGGGTTATGCTTTAGAGACGCCGCATTCACGTTAAATAGGGCACCATCTAAATCCGTTCAGACGACACCATATGAACTGTGGTTTGGCAAGAAACCCAAGTTGTCATTTCTTAAAGTTTGGTGTTGCCATGCTTATGTGAAAAAGCTTCAACCTGATAAGCTCGAAATTTAGCAAATGGATGTCAAAACTGTATTCCTTAATGGATATCTTAAAGAAGAGTTGTATATGATGCAACCAGAAGGTTTTGTCAATCCAAAAGGTGCTAACAAAGTGTGCAAGCTCCAGTGATCCATTTATGGACTGGTGCAAGCCTCTCGGAGTTGGAATACACGCTTTGATAGTGTGATCAAAGCATATGGTTTTATGAAGACTTTTGGAGAAGCATGTATTTACAAGAAAGTGAGTGGGATCTCTGTAGCATTTTTGATATTATATGTGGTCGACATATTGTTAATTCGAAATGATACTAAATTTCTGAATAGCATAAAAGGATACTTGAATAAGAATTTTTCAATGAAAGACCTCGGTGAAGCTGCTTATATACTGGGCATCAAGATATATAGAGATAGATCAAGACGCTTAATTGGAATTCACAAAGCACATACCTTGATAAAGTTTTGAAGAAGTTCTAAATGGATCAGTCAAAGAAAGGGTTCTTGCCTGTGTTACAAGGTGTGAAGTTGAGTCAGACTCAATGCCCGACCACTGAAGAAGATGGGGAGAAAATGAAAGTCATTCTCTATGCCTCGGCCATAGGTTCTATCATGTATGCAATGTTGTGTACCAGACCTGATGTGTGCCTTGCTATTACTTTAGCAGGGAGATACCAAAGTAATCTAGGAGTGGATCACTGGACAGCGGTCAAGAACATCCTAAAATACATGAAAAGGACTAAGGATATGTTTCTCATTTAGGGAGGTGATAAAGAGCTCGTAGTAAATGGTTACGTCGATGCAAAGCTTTGACACTGATCCGGATGACTCTAAGTCACAAACCAGATACATATTTATATTGAATGGTGGAGCTGTCAGTTGGTGCAGTTCCATGTAGAGCGTCGTGGCGGGATCTACATGTGAAGCGGGGCACATAGCTACTTCGGAAGCAGCAAATGAAGGAGTCTGGATGAAGGAGTTCATATCCGATCTAGGTGTCATACCTAGTGCATCGGGTCCAATGAAAATCTTTTGCAACAATACTAGAGCAATTTCCTTGGCAAAGGAATCCAGATTTCACAAGAGAACCAAACACATCAAGAGACGCTTCAATTCCATCCGCGATCAAGTCAAGGAGGGAGACATAGAGATTTGCAAGATACATACAGATCTGAATGTTGAAGACCCGTTGACTAAGCCTCTCTCACGAGCAAAAATGATCAGCACCAAGACTCCATGGGTGTTAGAATCATTACCATGTAATCTAGATTATTAACTCTAGTGCAAGTGGGAAACTGAACGAAATATGCCCTAGAGGCAATAATAAAGTTGTTATTTATATTTCCTTATATCTTGATAAATGTTTATTATTCATGCTAGAATTGTATTAACCGGCAACATAGTACATATGTGAATACATAGACAAACAGAGTGTCCCTAGTATGCCTCTAATAGACTAGCTCGTTAATCAGAGATGGTTAAAGTTTCCTGACCATAGACATGTGTTGTCATTTGATAAACGAGATCACATCATTAGAGAATGATGTGATGGACAAGACCCATCCGTTAGCTTAGCATAATGATCGTTTAGTTTTATTGCTATTGCTTTCATCATGACTTATAGATGTTCCTCTGACTATGAGATTATGCAACTCCCGAATACCGGAGGAACATGCTACCTCTTGAGCACTGTGTTGGTTTTCCCTTGAAGAGGAAAGGGTGATGCAGCAAAGTAGCATAAGTATTTCCCTCAGTTTTTGAGAACCAAGGTATCAATCCAGTAGGAGGCCACGCACGAGTCCCTCGCACCTACACAAACAAATAAATCCTCGCAACCAACGCGATAAGGAGTTGTCAATCCCTACACTGTCACTTACGAGAGTGAGATCTGATAGATATGATAGGATAATATTTTTGGTATTTTTATGAGAAAGAGAAATAAAAGATGCATGCAAAATAAATGGCAAAGTAAATAACTAAGTATTGGAAGATTAATATGATGGAAGATAGACCCGGGGGCACTAGTGGCTTCTCTCAAGAGAATAAGTATTTACGATGGGTGAACAAATTACTGTTGAGCAATTGACAGAATTGAGCATAGTTATGAGAATATCTAGGTATGATCATGTATATAGGCGTCACGTCCGAGACAAGTAGACCCACTCCTGCCTGCATCTACCACTATTACTCCCCACATCGACCGCTATCCAGCATGCATCTAGAGTATTAAGTTCAAGAGAACAGAGTAACGCTTTAAGCAAGATGACATGATGTAGAGGGATAAACTCATGCAATATGATATAAACCCCATCTTGTTATCCTCGATGGCAACAATACAATACGTGCCTTGCTGCCCCTACTGTCACTGGGAAAGGACACCGCAAGATTGAACACAAAGCTAAGCACTTCTCCCATTGCAAGAAAGATCAATCTAGTAGGCCAAACCAAACTAATAATTCAACGAGACTTGCAAAGATAACCAATCACACATAAAAGAATTTAGAGAAGATTCAAATATTATTTCATAGATAAACTTGATCATAAACCCACAATTCATCGGTCTCAACAAACACACCGCAAAAGAAGATTACATCGAATAGATGTCCACAAGAGAGGGGGAGAACTTTGTATTGAGATCCAAAAAGAGAGAATAAGCCATCTAGCTAATAACTATGGACTCGTAGGTCTGAAGTAAACTACTCACACTTCATCGGAGGGGCTATGGTGTTGATGTAGAAGCCCTCCGTGATCGATGCCCCCTCCGGCGGAGCTCCAGAAAAGGCCCCAAGATGGGATCTCGTGGATACAGAAAGTTACGGCGGTGGAATTAGGGTTTTGCCTCCGTATCTGGTAGTTTGGGGGTATGTAGGTATATATAGGAGGAAGGAGTACATTGGTGGAGCAACAGGGGGCCCACGAGGGTGGTGGGCGCGCCTGGGGGGTAGGTGCGCCCCCTACCTCGTGCCTTCCTCATTGATTTCTTGACGTAGGGTCCAAGTCCTCTGGATCATGTTTGTTTCGAAAATCACATTCCCGAAGGATTCATTCCGTTTGGACTCCGTTTGATATTCTTTTTATGTGAAACCCTAAAATAGGCAAAAAAAACAGCAATTCTGGGTTGGGCTTTCGGTTAATAGGTTAGTCCCAAAAATAATATAAAAGTGTATAATAAAGCCTAATAATGTCCAAAACAGAATATAATATAGCATGAAACAATCAAAAATTATAGATACCTTGGAGACGTATCAAGCATCCCCAAGCTTAATTCCTGCTCGTCCTCGAGTAGGTAAATGATAAAAACAGAATTTTTTTATGTGGAATGCTACTTGCCATAATTTCAATGTAATTCTTCTTAATTGTGGTATGAATATTCAGATCCGAAAGATTCAAGACAAAAGTTCAATATTGACATGGAAATAATAATACTTCAAGCATACTAACTAAGCAATTATGTCTCTTGAAAATAACATGGCCAAAGAAAGTTATCCCTACAAAATCATATAGTCTGGCTATGCTCTATCTTCACCACACAAAGTATTTAAATCATGCACAACCCCGATGACAGGCCAAGCAATTGTTTCATACTTTTGGTGTTCTCAAACTTTTTCAATCTTCACGCAATACATGAGCATGAGCCATGGACATAGCACTTTAGGTGGAATAGAATGGTGGTTGTGGAGGAGACAAAAAAGGGGGAAGATAGTCTCACATCAACTAGGTGTATCAATGGGCTATGGAGATCCCCATCAATAGATATAAATGTGAGTGAGTAGGGATTGCCATGCAACGGATGCACTAGAGCTATAAGTATATGAAAGCTCAACAAAAGGAACTAAGTGGGTGTGCATCCAACTCGCTTGCTCACGAAGACCTAGGGCATTTTGAGGAAGCCCATCATTGGAATATATAAGCCAAGTTCTATAATGAAAAATTCCCACTAGTGTATGAAAGTGATAACATAGGAGACTCTCTATTATGAAGATCATGGTGCTACTTTGAAGCACAAGTGTGGTAAAAGGATAGTAGCATTGTCCCTTCTCTCTTTTTCTCTCATATTTTTTTTATTTGGGCCTTTTTATGGCCTCTTTTTTTGTCCGGAGTCTCATCCCGACTTGTGGGGGAATCATAGTCTCCATCATCCTTTCCTCACTTGGGACAATGCTCTAAAAATGATGATCATCACACTTTTATTTACTTACAACTCAACAATTACAACTCAATACTTAGAACAAAATATGACTCTATGTGAATGCCTCTGGCGGTGTACCGGGATATGCAATGAATCAAGAGTGACATGTATGAAAGAATTATGAATGGTGGCTTTGTGAAAGTGCGTTATATCGACTAGAGGGGGTGAATAGGCGATTTTTATGAAATTCTTCATTGAGGAATTTGCCGGTGAGGAAATTCCTTAGCGAAGAACTACTAGCAGCGGAATAGGTACTCAAAACTAAACATAACAGAATACAAGCATAGTCATCATGATAAAATGAAGACAGGCACAGAGTACAGGAAGCGTAAGCACGGGATAACACAGGATGAAGACAAGCAGACTGTAGAAATTGAACTGAGGAAATTGAGAAAGTCTTCAGTCAAAGTCTTCAAACACAGATATGAACAAGTACACAACTCAAGTATGAGGAAATGAAAGAGTTGAGGAAATGGAACCAGTAAGCTTGGTGAAGACAATGATTTGGTAGACCAGTTCCAACTGTTGTCTCAGTTGTACATCTAGTTGGAGCGGCTGAGTATTTAAACTCGAGGACACACAGTCCCGGACACCCAGTCCTGAACACGCAGCTCAGGACACCCAGTCCTCACCGTATTCTCCTTGAACTAAGGTCACACAGACCTCGTCCAATCACTCGTGGTAAGTCTTCAGGTGACTTCCAAACCTTCACAAACTTGGTCACTCGGCGATCCACAATTCCTCTTGGATGCTCTAGACCATGACGCCTAACCGTCTGGAAGAAGGACAGTCTTCAAAGGTAACAAGCGTCGGATCCACATAGGATCAATCTCTTCAGTGATGCTCAATCACTTGGGGTATGTAGGTGTTTGGGTTTTGGGTTTTTCCTCACTTGATGATTTTCGCTCAAAGTCCTCGGAGGATGGGTTGCTCTCAAATGACAAGTGTCAGTTTCTCTCGGAGCAGCCAACCAGCTAGTGGTTGTAGGGGGCGGCTATTTATAGCCTAGGGAGCAGCCCGACATGATAAGACATAAATGCCCTTCAATGATATGACCGTTAGGTGGATAGATATTTTGGGACAGCTGGCGCATAGCACAGCAACGGTCGGAATTTTGAGTAGCAAAATCCTCAGGGCTATCATGTTCCTCACTGTGTAGGAAATCCGCACTGGCGAATTCCTAACTCCTCAGTCAGGACAAATTCCTCAGAGACCAGAAGAACTTCGTCTCTGTCACTGAAGAAATTGACTGAACTGTATGAGATTTCCAATGGCTTCACTCGAAGGGATTGGTAGGTGTAGGATTTTGAGTTGAGCATCACATGGAAATTTTTCCTTAGTATTTCCTCGACCCCCTTTAACAGTACGGTGTTTCCTATGACTCAAGAAAGAGAAAATGAAACTACGAAAACAAAAGTCTTCACGCTTCATGTTCCTCGAATGAATACCAAGTCTTCAAGGTCACACCAATTTCTTCACTTTCAAAGTCTTCAGAAATCCAAAGTCTTCAGTCGAAGAACTTCATTTTTAGGGGTCGACTTTCTCTGTAAATATCAAACTCCTCATAGACTTATAGACCTGTGTACACTCACAAACGCATTAGTCCCTTAACCTATAAGTCTTCAATACACCAAAATCACTAAGGGGCACTAGATGCACTTACAATCTCCCCCTTTTTGGTGATTGATGACAATATAGGTTAAGTTTTCAACGGGGATAAACATATGAAGTGTAAATACTGATATTGAGGAATTTGATTGCAAGATATAGAAGAACTCCCCCTGAAGATGTGCATAGTGAGGAATTTGCTTTTGAAGCAATGCACACTTGAAGAGTTGAATCATGGAGATCTCCCCCTATATCTTGTAATTCATACACGCATTTGACATATAACAGTGAAGAATTTGAAATGCATGATGAAATATGGTGACTGATGTAATTCAGCATGCGTGCAATAATATTAACGAGGAATAAGCATGTAGAAAAACGCATCAAGAGTATTAGAGCACCATCGGGTTTAAGTTTACAACTTGATCCAATAAAGTCTCAGAAGAACGAGAGTTGTAACTTAACAAAAAAACGCCCATATAGAAAGACCCGCTTGAAGACTAACTCAAAATTCTCCCCCTTTGTCATCAAATGACCAAAAGGATCGAATATGAGGACTAACGCCCCTGAAGAATATCAAGTTGATGAAGGAGCGCCAGCGTTGTTGGGGTCGTTTGTTGTAGTAGGGCCTGCCGCAGTGTCGTCCAAGTCTTCATGTTCATCAGTGTCGCGCGATGAAGAATATGAGCTGGCCACCAGAGAAGGAACCTTGACCTTCTTGAATTTCTTCGGTGGAGGTGCAGACCAGTCAAAATCTTCTTTGAGACCCATTTTCTTCAGATCGTCTTCACCATACAGATGTGACAGGATTGCCCAGGTGCGACCGAAGACTTGATGGAGGTAGTAATGGTTTTTCTTCACTGGATTGTGTGTGGCAGTCATGTTGTGAAGAAGTGAACCAAACTGACGCTTAACCCATTTGTGATTTCGATCCACCTTCTGGTGAAGACTAAGCAGAAGTTCACGGTCAGTCATCACACGCGGAGCAGTGGCTTGAGGAGTGGACTTGGGTGCATTGGCAGAGTCATGTGTGGCAGAGTCATCATTGGTGGAATAAGATGCAGCTTTGCGAAACTGACCATCCAATGGACGAATGCCTTCATCTATTACAGCTGGTGCCTTGCCCTTTCCATCAACTGAGGAATATGTCTGCTTGAGGACTTCAATTGGGGGCAAGTAGCTGAGGTGATTCTGGAAAATCAGCTTTGTAGTTGAGTGAAGACCTTGTCCTGAGGAATCTCATAATCCAAGGTGCATAAGGCTTCAGCTCAAACGGAGACAGTGCAACATTTGCCATAGTCCTCATGAAGAAATCGTGATAATTGATAGGAATGCCATGAACGATGTTGAATACCAGATTCTTCATGATGCCAACAATTTCCTCATCAGATGAGTTGTGGCCTTTGATAGGACTCATTGTCCTCGTAAGAATATGATAGACAGTTCTGGGCACGTAAAGCAATTCCTTCACGAGGAATTTGGTATCGGTGCTTGACCTGGCTTCAAAGGTTTCATCAGCATCTGCATGTAATGATTTGTAAACTCAGGTTCACTGTAGATACAACGAGCTTCTTCAAGGGGAGGACTGAGTGGTAAGGAACGAAGCAATTCAGAGGCTGGTGTAGTGTAGTGAGTGTTTTCAGACATCCAGTCCAGCACCCAGGAATTCACATCTTCAGCATCTGCGGTGATGTGCAGCGTTGCATAGAATTGAAGAATCAATTCTTCATTCCAATCGCAGATGTCAGAGCAAAAGTTTAGTTGTCCAGCGTTGTGAAGAACACTGAGGACTGGTGCGAAGCACGGTAGAGATTCCATATCCACGTGAGGAATATGCTCATGGTAGAAGATTTTCTCCTTATTGAACAGCACTGAGGAATAGAAATTGGCTTGACTAGCAGTCCAGAAACGTATCTTCCTAATGCGAGCAGAGTTATATGGGTTGTAATCTTCGAAGAATACGTGCTCGCCGAAGAAATCATCAGCCTTGAACTTTTGCTTGCATGAGAATGGATCCTTTGGCTTCGGCAGAGGAGTGACAGTGAGTTGCATCACGACCTCAGGAATCTCAATCACAGGTTCTTCAGGCTGAGGAATTTCTGGTTCCTCCTCAGTGGCAGTCTGCGTTGTTGGTTGTTCAGCAGCAGTAGTTTCTTCAGCGCTAGTGGCTGGAATTTCCTCATGGACAGATGCAGTGGGATGAGTTTCTTCAGAGCCCATTTGAACAGTTAGTGTAGGCGACTGAGGTATTTGCTGCAGCGGTGTGAACATTGGAGAGTTTGGATGCTGACTGTCCCAGAATTCATCACTGATTATGGGTGTGGAGCAGCCAAGGTCCACATCTTCATCTTCCATTTCTTCAACGCTAGCCTCTTCAGCTATGAACTGAGGCATGGGCGAGGAGATGACAGGTGTTGAAGCGATCGTATCCACTTCAATTTCTTCATCAATCTGCTCTGATGAAGCAGTAGAATGATTTTCTTCATCAGATCCGCTGGGGATCACATATTCTTCATCAAAAGGAACAAGGTCCTTTGATGGCCTGGTTGAGATGGGAACAGCATCAATTGGATTAGCAAATGAACTTGTCATAGGCTTCATTTTCTTCGGAGCTGAAGAATCTGAAGCAGTTGATGCTTTCCTTTTCTTCACTGCAACACGCTCTGCAGCCTTGGTCTTCTTCACATCTGATGCAGATGGAAGGATTGGAGTTGAAGTTGACGCAGGAGCGGCTGAGGAATTTGGTTGATTTTTTTCAGGCACAACTGATGCAGTTCTCCTGATTTCTTCACTTTCTTCAGGCGCACCACTAGAGGATACCCTGGCAATTTCTTTAGTGGTTGGAATGCAGTCATCAGCCCTGGAACTCACATTTTCTTCAGCAGCCTGATTGTCATCAGTGGTGCTAGCATTTTCTTCAGTAGGCTAAGCAGATGCTTCACCCTGAGGAATTTCCTGTTGCGTTGGGGCTGCAACATTGGAAGTGAAGTTATACACAAGTTTCACAAAACGAACCTTGGCTCCAAGCCAATCAGCATGATATGCGTCAAAGTCGTCACTGAGTTTCCTGATCTCAGTCTAAATAGTGACAAGTTCTTCAGTTGTCATAGAGATAACGTTTTTCTTCAGATAGCGCTCTTTCTTGTACTGCGCTTTCTTGATCTGCCTGGCCTTCTCAAATTTCCACTTTTCTTCTTGAATGAAGGGGGTTAGCATGTGACTTTGGCCAAGAGTCAGCTTGAAGTTAGGCATGGGAGTGTTGGGGTCCTTGTGCCAAACATCAATGTATTCGAGGATCAACTTGGGATCCAAAAGCAGTGGCACATTTGTTCCATTGGCTCTAGCGGCCCTGACTTGCATGTCTCTGATGATTTCTGCAAGTTCATCATCATCAGCTTCGTCTTCATCAGACGGCACTTGGAAAGCGACTTACTTCTTTTGAGGACTTGGTCGAGGACCGCGTCCAGCAGTTGACTTTGTCTTCAGCAGTGAGGGGCCAGCTGAGGAACTTGGTGCAGCTGAGGAACTAGCTGAGACACCTGAGGCAATGGAGATGCCTGCAGTCCTTTGGCATGAGGCGAGATGCACAGGTGCTGACGATTTAGTCGGAACAGCTGAGGGCTTTGGCGGAGGAGCTGAGGACTTTGGAGGAACAGGAGCAGCATGAGGAATTGGCCATGAGGGATTTGAGGATTCTGGCCGTGAGGGCATTGCTGAGGAACCTGGCCTTGAGGGCATTGTAGGTGAAGCACTTGGCTTGCGCGCAGCCTTCTTTGACATAGCCTTCTTTGGCTTGACAGCAGAGGCCTCGGCAGAGGCAGTAGCAGCAGCAGAGTCTTCATTGAATTTCCTCACTGCTTCTCTGGCTTGCTTAGCTAATTTGGTTTGGCGCTTGGCCCACTCGTCAGGATAGTCCTCACCGCGCTTGAGGCTGGTGGGATCTGCTATTTGGCCAGGTGCCAATGGAGCTCTTGGGCATGGAGGATTGAGTGCGAATTTCTTCATGTACTTTGGAGTTACATACATGTACTCCCTCCATTCTCTTGCCCATCCCCTTTCTATTTTCTGAATGTGCACCTTGCGCTCATTCTTGGTTTCCTCAATAGGTGTGCAGTACCCAGCATATATTTCATCAGGGATCTCAAACGCTATATTGACCTCAGGCCTCTTTCCTCCCTTCTGTGGCTTCTTACCGTCGGCCATTTTCTTCAGCTGTGGAATTTGGACAATTGAATTCTCTGAAGAAGTATGCAACTTTTCTTCGAGGAACGCTGCAAATGAGTTAAGTTGATGAGAACCTAGTGATTCAACAGCTGACATGTGTACCTGTGAACAGAGTATAGTTGCGAGGAATTTGGAGAGGTCATATGCGTTCTCAGAGGGTTTTTCAAAAAGAACAAGTTTGAGGAATTTGACCAGATGAGTCTTTGTCTTAGGTTCCAGAGTTGTATAGATCGAAGATCCACACAATTGAGGAATCTTGAAGAAAAATGATGCTTAGAGAAATGAATCAAGAACAGATGACTTGTGAGGTGTTTAGTGTGTGAAGCTATGAGGAAAAACACCTTTGAAGATTTTGAAGATAATCATTCGAATCAACGAGGGCAGTAAAAGTAACTTTTAATCACCCTGGATGAAGAACACGACGAACAGTGAAGAGGAGATGTGAAGTTCGTCTGTGCAGATCTTCCATGCCCTAACTTGGCGGAGGAAGATGGATACGGCGGCGGCGGAGTGAAGATTTCTGCGGTCGGCGCAAGTATGTCGACGACGAGGTCGAGGCAGTGAAGCTCTTCCTCACCGGCTGCGATGAAGTAGCGGCGGCGCTAGGGTTTGAGAAGCTCGAGCTGGAGAGAGAGGTTGAACGGAGTAAAAGAAGTGAGGGAGGGATGGAGGGGTATTTATAGCCACGGTGAAAAACTGCTCGCCGAAGAAATTGGACGAACGTGCCCCTGACCCTTCTCATTCGCATGACATGTGTCACCCACGTAGTGAGAGATGGAGATCGTGTGTGATCGTGGGTGAATGGATAAGTGTGTCGTGGGATGCGGAACGGTTTGAGCAGCAAAGCCAAAAATTTAGATAAGATAGGTTTTAAAGTTCCGTTCGCAATTTCTTCAGCTGACAAGGACACAGTGAAGATATTGAACGAGTTTCAAATAGAACGCACATGAAGAATTTGTGAATAGATTGGGTTGATTATAGCATAGAGGGGGAAGGGTCCAATCACATTCACTTAGCAGAAAAACCAACTTGAAGAATTAGCAATAAGTGAATGATGTAGAGGACATAAACTTATATATATAGTCAATGAAGAAAAACGATGGAAGCAGTGAAGACAATGCAAAGTTGAAGAATATGAATAATTTAGGAATTTCAACTTTTGGTGGTGGTGTGACCCACCGTATAATAATGATGATTTCAGACACCGCGTACAATTATCGTAGGGTTCTAATAATCAATTTTTTCATTAATTTCTTCACACTAAGAGTGTTATTCTTCATTGATTGAAGAAAAACATTTCTTCATCTGTTGCACATCTAAGTCATCAATTTTGCATAAGTGTTAGGATGAGTGTCTTTTTTCAAAGAACATTCGAAGATTCTAGGATATTTAGCTCACACCGCAACTTGCTAAATCTCTTCTCATCCAAGGGCTTTGTGAAGACGTCGGCTAGCTGCTCTTCAGTCTTCACATGCTCAATAGATATGTGGCCCTTCAACACATGATCACGAAGAAAATGATGACGAATCTGAATGTGCTTTGTCTTCGAGTGCTGAACTGGGTTGTGAGCAATCTTGATGGCACTCTCATTGTCACAGAAGAGAGGCACATTCTTCATGTTGACGCCGTAGTCCTTGAGAGTTTGCTTCATCCATAGCAATTGAGCACAGCAAGAACCAGCGGCAATGTACTCAGCTTCAGCAGTAGATAGTGATACGCAGTTCTGTTTCTTCGAGGACCAATGGACCAAAGATCGTCCGAGTAAATGACATATACCAGATGTTGACTTGCGGTCCACACGATCACCAGCATAGTCAGAGTCAGAATATCCAATGAGATAAAAAGCCGAGTGTCGGTGTCAAAACCGGCGGATCTCGGTTAGGGGGTCCCGAACTGTGCGTCTAGGCCGGATGGTAACAGGAGGCAAGGGACACAAACTTTTACCCAGGTTCGGGCCCTCTCGATGGAGGTAAAACCGTACGTCCTGCTTGATTAATATTGATGATATGGGTAGTACAAGAGTAGATCTACCACGAGATTGGAGAGGCTAAACCCTAGAAGCTAGCCTATGGTATGATTGTTGTTCTGTATGTTGTCCTACGAACTAAAACCCTCCGGTTTATATAGACACCGGAGAGGGTTAGGGTTACACAAAGTCGGTTACAATGGTAGGAGATCTACATATCCGTATCGCCAAGCTTGCCTTCCACGCCAAGGAAAGTCCCTTCCGGACACGGGACGAAGTCTTCAATCTTATATCTTCATAGTCCAGGAGTCCGGCTGAAGGTATAGTCCGGCCATCCGGACACCCCCTAATCCAGGACTTCCTCAGTAGCCCCTGAACCAGGCTTCAATGACAACGAGTCCGGCGCGCAGATTGTCTTCGGCATTGCAAGGCGGGTTCCTCCTCCAAGTACTTCATAGAAGATTTTGAACACAAAGATAGTGTCCGGCTCTACAAAAAAAGTTTCCTCCAAGTACTTCATAGATAGTGTCCCACCTCAGCGTGTTATGCGACGCGGTTTCCTTGGCACGTCTTGTTAAAGCAGAGATCGTGTCCCCTTATTCCGGGATTCTCATTAATACGGGCATGGGTAACCCAACCGCACCATTGATTACGGCGCTTGGAGATAAGCGAGTTTTACCAAGCTGGTGGGGACACGTAGTTGCGTCCACCCATATAAGGGGATAAGGATCCACCTTTTCACCTACACCTTATTCCTCCTTTGCCTATCCATTCACGCGCACTCAAGCTCTAGCGCCCAAGTCCGCACTCCCCACCTCAACCTTCTCCAGCCATGTCCGGAGCGGGAGGCAAGTGGATGGTCTCCTCCGTCACGGAGGGACACATCAAAAGACTGAGGAAGGCCGGATACCTGTCTAACGACATCGCGTACCAGCATCCCGAAAAGGGGCGTCTCCTCCCCACCACAGGGCCCCATGAGAGGGTAGTGTTCCTTCCCCACTTCCTCTGTGGACTGGGCTTTCCTATCCACCCATTCGTCCGGGGACTCATGTTCTACTACGGCCTGGATTTCCATGATCTGGCCCTGAACTTCATCCTCAACATCTCGGCGTTTATCGTCGTGTGCGAGGCTTTCCTCTGCATCCGCCCCCATTTCGGCCTATGGCTCAAGACTTTCAATGTCAAGCCAAAGGTGGTGCACGGCAGCCAGGCGGAGTGCGGAGGCGCCATGGTGGGCAAGATGCCCAACGTCTTATGGCTCGAGGGCTCCTATGTGGAGACCCTGAAGGGGTGGCAATCGGGGTGGTTTTACATCACCGAGCCGCGCGACCCTGAGTGGGTCACAGCCCCCGAGTTCTGATCCGGACCCCCAACACGGCTCACGTCCTAGAAGGAGACGGGCCTGTCGTGGGGCAACAAAGGAGAGGTGACTGGACTGCAAACATGCATCCAAACCCTGGTGGACAAGCAGCTCAGGCTTGTCAACGTAGTCCAGGTTATGCTCATCCGCCGGATCCTCCTGTGTCAACAACGGGCCTTCAATCTGTGGGAGTTCAACCCGGCGCAGCACCGAACTCTGAGTAGGCTCTTCGACATGACGTACGAAGATGTCTGGAAGGTGCTTTTCAAGGGCGCCGAGGCTCCCGCATCCGCTACCGAGGATCGCAGATTCAGCGTGCAACGTCACGCTAGCGCGGTAAGTTGTTTGTACCTTTTACAGGGTATTAGTTTTCCATAGTTTAACTCTATGTGGGATCTAAGCTCCCTTACCTTTGACAGAGTTGGAAGGCAAAGTCCGGACAGATTGAATGTCCGGCTCCTTTGCCCGAAGACCCAGCCGATGCCCGCTTGGCGAAGCTGCTGGTTCCGGCACCCTATGTGGTGCCAGAGAAGAAGGCCATGAAGAAGGCCACGGGGACTCGAAAAAGTGCCCGGCGCCAGGAGGTGTCGGGTTCATCCGACGGCTCCGAGGCGCATTCCTCCCGTGAAGACGAGGAGGAAGAAGAATAGACCTCTCCCCCTCCAGCGGAAGGAGAGAAGAAAAGGAAGGCCGCCCTCTCTGGGGAGGCCGGAGGGTCCAAGAAGGGGAAAACCCTTCCTCCGGACTACTCCACCGACGCCGACGACGGCGGAGAGGAGTGGCCGCCCAGGGCCAAGCCCCTGGCGAAATCATAAGTATCCGGATACCAGAGTAATTCATAGTATTACTTCATTGCACAGCTTTCCCTTATGTCGAATATGATTATGCAGCCCACCCAAAGACCGGCTCGACGCATCGTGGAGCGGTTCACTAGACTCGTCGGATGTGAATTCGCTTCCGGCGGCTACCTCCCCCCGCCCTATGGACGACGCCGAAGTGTTGTCCCAACAGGTTCCAAGCCAGGAGGAGGTGGTCCTGGAGGCGCCGCAAGGCGACCTCCCGGATTCCAGGAGTGAAGGGGATAAAACCCCTCAGGGCTCCAAGTCTGGCTCAAGGCCGGACACCACTCTGGAACCTTCAAAGGTTCCAAAGTCCGGCGGGCGACCTCCTTCCAAGAGGAGCAAGCCCACCGTGCTGGTGGCCCCCGTCCAACCGGAGGCGCCAGACAATCTGTTAGAGGTGCTCGAAGGCGCCTCCATCAACGAGGAGCACCGCACTATTATGAGTGCGGTGGTCTAGAAGGTTCAGTCCGTCAAGAGCGGACTGACTGAAGCTTGTACTAGCCTTTTAATAGGCTTTGAGGTAAGTAAAGAATGTGTAAATAATATTACCGCATAGACAGTAGCCCCTGATGCTCTGTTTGGCATTCGGGAAGAAAAGTCGAATAGAGGATCAAATAAAATTCGCAGGAGTCTAACAAAAAGGAGTCAATATGCGTATGCAGGCTTCTCTGCTGGCGTCCGCCACACTGAGTGCGGAAGTGGACACGCTAAAGCAGAAACTCGAGTAGTCCGAGAAAGAGCTCGGGCGTGCCAAGAAGCAGCTCGAGGACAATGAAGGTAAGAAATACCTTGTTTAAATACATATAAAAAAGGTGCAATTGCAAAAAATGACAGGATTATCGTGGCTATTGTAGGGGCCACGTCTGTGGTGGCGACCCTTAAGCAAGTGCTGCGCGAGGCCGAGAAGAGGGCGGCCTTGGAGCGCACCGAGCGGGAGAAGTATGAGGCCCAGGTTGGCAAGGTGCGGCAAGAGCTTCAGGTTCTCATGAAAAAACATTAGAGTTTGGAGCTTGACTCAAAGACGCGAGCGTCCGAGCTCGTGGCGGCTATTGAAAATGCCAAGTCTGCCAAGGCCGAATCCTAGAAGACCCTCCAGGAGTTGGATGAGGTGAAAAAGATAGCGGCAGGTAAGGCACTCTTTATGCAAAGCAAACACATAAATGTGAGTTGCTTGTTACTTACCCGAATCCGGAGCTCTCCAGGAGCGTTCGCAGATCTTCCCCGGAGCGTGTCCGATGTTGCCGCATTCTATCGAGCCGAGGAGGGCAGCTCGACAGAGAAGGTGTTCTGGTCTCAGTATGCTGAGGCCGAACACCCCGTGCCCCTGAGCGACCAGCTGAAGCAACTGGTCGAGCTCCATAAGGCGGCCGAACAGGCCATGAAGGGCCTCATAGTTCGGCTGTGGCCTAGAGAGGCTCTGCCTGGGAGCTATTTCGGGCTGGTGCGGCGGCTGGTGGAGGCCTGTCCAAGGCTCGAAGTCATCAAGTGCTCCATCTGCATTGAAGGTGCCCGTAGGGCCCTTGCCCGTGCTAAGGTGCACTGGGGCAAGATGGATGCTGAGAAGCTTGTGAAGGATAGGCCACCACCGGGGAAAGAGCATCGCAAGCCCAAGAATTGTTATAAGGATGTTTTGAAGGGTGCCTGCCTTATGGCGGATGAATGTTCCAGGGATGTAATTTTTGAGTGAAACTTGCTTGTTTTGTCCTGTGCGCTGAAAACTTGTTCGTATGCGCTAAGCAATGCTGTTGGAATTTAAAATATTACCTTCTGTGCGGCTATTTATCAATTCTGAGAGATGGCGAGTCGTTGGCTTCTGCCCCCGTGCCGCTAGTGCTGGGGTGTTCGGGGATAAACCTGAGCGCTCTTTTTCCCATGTTTGGGTCCTTCGAGGGAGGTTCTCAGCCCAACGAACAAGGCAATCGGACTATAATGCATGAACACTCTCACTTAGCAATAGAATTCTATAATTTTCAATTTCGGCGAAGCCCCTGGTATTCGGAAGACCGAGTTTGGGGCGCTATCCACGCCTTGGCTGGACAGAGCCGACTCCTCGCTCTAAGCGACATAAGTCTTTAGGGACTTGAAGAAACCTCTCGAACAGCGACCAGCTCTCGCTTCATCATGACAGTCAGTTTTAGCTTTCTCCACTGAGGTGCTCGACCCAGCTCAACTGGGGCACAATCACAGTGGTTCTCCTAGTGCTACCTTAGCCGATATAGCGGAACGTAAGGCACCAAAATATAGGAGCCGGGCAAACCCAACTATTGACCCAAGACATGATTCGGAGCCGATGCATATAATGCTATAAGTTCGGGGTGCCGCACTTGTTAAAGTGTTCGGACTTCTCACACCATATTGAGGGGTGCTAAAGCCCCTGGCGTATTTTGGCTGTACCAAAGTGTACGGGTGCAACATGTCGTTAAGGAACATATATTTGTAAAAAAAAGGGTAATGCAAAAATAGACAAAAGCTATGCATTGTTTATTAAAGAGGGCTGCGATCAAAGCAGAATGATACAAATAATGTGATAAGCAAAAGGTTGGACTATTTAACATGTCCATTCCAGGGGCAGGTTGCGAAATGGTATGCGAAACAGGTATACTGCTCGTGATAGAGACCACCTAGGAGTTCCGTAATGCGGCGTGGCTTGTCTGCTTCCCTGGTTCTTGCATCGTTTGTGTGGAAATTGAACTGCCGAACAGGCCTTCCGAAGAATGGAGTCCTGAAAGTAAGAGAAAATTAAAAAATCGGCATCCCCTGGGGCGGTTTAAGCCGTGTTTCGGGTGTGCCATGATGGTGCCCCTCCCCCTGTACCCATGGTATTTCTAGAGCGTAGTTATGTACGCGAAGCACTGGTGTCGCATTTTGGCGAGGGCTGGGGTTGGGGCCGCATTGCTACGCCTGCTCGGAACGTGCCAGGCGGTCTTGTTGTAGGTTACTCCGGGCGCGCTTGATGGTGTCCGGACGTTTAATGGCCGGACTGGAGAACTGCCTGGAGAGGATGCTTTGTACTTCCGCTGCAAGGACCGTCGTGTGCTCCTCTGTTTGGAGGGAGCGTTCGGTGTTTCCATTGACCGTAATTACTCCTCGAGGGCCTGGCATCTTGAGCTTAAGGTATGCGTAGTGCGGTACCGCATTGAACTTGGCGAATGCGGTTCGCCCGAGCAGTGCGTGATAGCCACTGCGGAATGGGACTATGTCGAAGATTAACTCCTCGCTTCGGAAATTATCCGGAGATCCGAAGACCACTTCAAGTGTGACTGAGCCTGTACACTTGTCCTCTACACCTGGTATTACGCCTTTAAAGGTTGTTTTGGTGGGCTTAATCCTCGAGGGATCTATGCCCATTTTCCGCACTGTATCCTGGTAAAGCAGGTTCAGGCTGCTGCCGCCGTCCATAAGGACTCTAGTGAGATAAAATCCGTCAATAATTGGGTCTAGAACCAATGCGGCGAATCCGCCATGACGGATGCTAGTGGGATGGTCCCTTCGATGAAAGGTGATCGGGCAGGAGGACCATGGGTTGAACTTTGGGGCGACTGGCTCTACCGCGTATACGACCCTTAACGCGCGCTTCCGCTCCCTCTTGGGGACGTGGGTTGCGTATATCATGTTCACCGTCTGCACTTGTGGGGGGAAACCCTTCTGTCCACTGTTGTTCGGCGGCCGGGGCTCTTCGTCATCATTGCTATGCAGCCCCTTGTCGGTATTTTTGGCATTTAACTTGCCTGTCTGTTTGAACACCCAACAATCCCTGTTGGTGTGATTGGCTGGCTTTTCGGGGGTGCCATGTATCTGGCACAAGTGGTCGAGTATTCGTTCCAAACTGGACGGGCCCCTAGGATTCCTTTTGAATGGCTTTTTCCACTGACTGGATTTAGAGCCTCTAAATCCGGCATTAACTGCCATATCCTCACCATTGTCGCCGTTAATGCGGCGCTTCTGCTTGTTGCGACGCGACCTGCCACTACTGTCCCTGGTATCCGAATTACCAGGGTTCTTGGTCATATTGTTGCTACAAGCAAGCCAGCTGTCTTCTCCCGTGCAAAAGCGGGTCATAAGTGTCGTGAGGGCTGCCATAGATTTTGGTCTAAGGTGCCGGGCAAGCCACTCGTCACGGATATTGTGCTTGAAGGCTGCTAGGGCCTCTGCGTCCGGACAGTCGACTATTTGATTTTTCTTTGTTAGGAACCGTGTCCACAATTGCCTGGCCGATTCATCTGGCTGCTAAATTATGTGACTTAGGTCACCGGCGTCTAGGGGTCGCACATAAGTGCCCTGGAAATTGTTGAGGAATGCGGCTTCCGGGTCCTCCCAACAACTGATTGATCCTGTTCGCAAGCTGTTAAGCCAATGCCGAGCTGGTCCTTTAAGCTTGAGTGGGAGGTATTTGATGGCGTGGAAATCATCGCCGCGGGCCATGTGGATATGAAGGAGATAATCCTCGATCCATACCGCAGGATCTGTTGTGCCATCATATGATTCAATGTTTACGGGTTTGAAACCCTCGGGGATTTGATGATCCATTATTTCGTCTGTGAAGCATAGTGGGTGTGCGGCGCCTCTGTACTGGGCTATATCACGACATAGCTCCAATGAGCTTTGTCTACTGTGTTTGGCCCTACCGAATTTGTGGCCGGCGTGACGGTTACCGTCTCGAGTCGTGGGGCGCCCACGCGATCCGTAGATCGATCTTGTTTGCCTTGCCTTGTCCTCCAACATATCTCGCAGGTCCGGCGCATTTTCCCATGCCTTGGTACGGGGTGCGGCTTGAGTGGAGGGCCGAGAGGCCTCCCTGTCGTGGCCACGAGGTGGCCGATCGGCTGTATCGAGTGCTGGTGACGTAGGTTTAAGTGCTTCCTCCTCTAATCGGGGTAGCAACCTGCACTTTGGGTAGCTCTTGGAGGGGCGTTTGAGTTTATGCTCTTCGGCCGCAAGGACTTCGGTCCATCTGTCGACTAGCAAATCTTGATCAGCTCTAATTTATTGCTATTTTTTCTTGAGGCTTCTTGCCGTGGCCATAAGCCTGCGTTGAAAATGCTCTTCCTTGACGGGATCCTCTGGCACGGCGAATTCGTCGTCATCGAGGCTTGCCTCGTCTTCGGAGGGAGGCATATAATTGTTGTCCTCGACCTCTCCGTCTGCCGCTCTCTCATGAGGGCTGGCTTCTCCATCCTCCTGTGCTAGATCTTGTTGGAGGGGGTTTTCTTCGGCACTCTCCGGAGTATTATTATCTCCCGTGCTGGAATCACCATATTTGTTTTGGCGGGATTTTGAGCGGTGCCGCTGACGCCGGCGCTTAGGCTATTTCTTGGAGGGGTCATCCTCCGATTTTCCATCGCCATCTCCTTCTTTTGGGGTGTCCACCATGTATATGTCATATGATGAGGTGGCTTTCTAGGGCCCGATAGGCGCCGGTTCTTCATCATCTCCTTCATCGACGTCCACACCGTCGATATCTTCGGAGTCGAAGTCGAGCATGTCGGTTAAGTCGTCGACAGTGGCTACAAAGTGAGTGGTGGGTGGGCTTTGAATTTCTTCATCATCCGTATCCCAACCTTGCTGACCGTAGTCCGGCCAGGGCTCTCCTGATAAAGAGAGAGACTTTAGTGTCTTCAGAATATCGCCGAAGGGCGAGTGCTGAAAGATGTCCGCGGCAGTAAACTCCATGATCGGCGCCCAATCGGATTCAATCGGCAGGGGCGTGGAGGGTTCGGAGTCCGGAGAGGAGTCCGGCTCCTTGGAGTCACGAGCCTCGCGGAGTGCGAGGCTGGTGTTCGGCTCAATCGTCGTTGGGATCGCAGCCCCCGAGGCGGCGTCCAACCACCCATCCTCAATCGGCGCAGTTGGCTCCGAATTAAGGGTCGAAGCCGATGCGGGTGCGGCCTCCAGGGCACTGTTCGGCGGCAGAGCTAGATCATGCTCGTCGTGACAGTGCGGCGCGCTCGGCAGTGGCTCGAATCCATCGAAGATCAAGTCCCCGCGGATGTCAGCCGTGTAGTTTAAACTTCCAAATCTGACCTGATGGCCAGGGGCGTAGCTTTCGATCTGCTCCAGATGGCCAAGTGAATTGGCCCGCAGTGCGAAGCCGCCGAAGACGAAGATCTGTCCGGGGAGGAAGGTCTCACCCTGGACTGCATCGCTATTGATGATCGTAGGAGCCATCCAGCCTGACAGCGATGACACAGAGGAACTCTCAATGAAAGCACCAATGTTGGTGTCAAAACCGGCGGATCTCGGGTAGGGGGTCCCGAACTGTGCGTCTAGGCCGGATGGTAACAGGAGGCAAGGGACAAGAAGTTTTACCTAGGTTCGGGCCCTCTCGATGGAGGTAAAACCCTATGTCCTGCTTGATTAATATTGATGATATGGGTAGTACAAGAGTAGATCTACCACGAGATCGGAGAGGCTAAACCCTAGAAGCTAGCCTATGGTATGATTGTTGTTCTATATGTTGTCCTACGGACTAAAACCCTCCGGTTTATATAGACACCAGAGAGGGTTAGGGTTACACAAAGTCGGTTACAATGGTAGGACATCTACATATCCGTATCGCCAAGCTTGCCTTCCACGCCAAGGAAAGTCCCTTCCGGACACGGGACGAAGTCTTCAATCTTATATCTTCATAATCCAGGAGTCCGGCTGAAGGTATAGACCGGCCATCCGGACACCCCCTAATCCAGGACTCCCTCACTGAGCCCTTGGGGTACCATAATCCAAGTGTTGGTGTGTGAGATAGATATCGAAGAATATGCTTCACGGCCTTATGGTGTGATTCCTTCGGTGTAGCTTGAAATCGGGCACACATGCAAACACTAAGCATTATATCTGGCCCAGATGCACATCGGTACAATAAAGAACCAATCATGGAGAGGTATACCTTATGATCGAAGTCAATACCATTTTCATTAGTGCACAGATGGCCATTTGTGGGCATAGGAATTTTGACTCCTTTGTAATCTTGCATGCCGAATTTCCTCGGTACATCCTTGAGGTATTTCTCCTGAGATATGAATATGCCATTGCGTTGTTGACAAATTTGAAGACCTAAGAAGAATTTCAACTCTCCCATCATAGACATTTGATATTCACGCCCGTGGGGCCTGCTTGAGGCCATAGAGGGCCTTGTTGAGTCTGAAGACTTTGTCAGGATTCTTTGGATCTTCAAAACCTGTGTGTAGCCTTGAGCTACAAGTCGTGCATTATTCCTCACCACAAGGCCATTTTCATCTTGCTTGTTGCAGTAGATCCACTTTGTGCCAATGATATTGTGCTTGCGAGGATCTGGGCATTTGACCAGTTCCCAGACATTGTTGAGCTCGAACTGATGTAATTCTTCTTGCATGGCCTGAATCCACTCAGGCTCCAGAAATGCTTCATCTACCTTAGTGGGCTCTGTAATAGAGACAAAAGCATAGTGCCCACAAAAGTTAGATAAATGTGAAGCTTTTGAGCGTGTGAGAGGACTTGGCGCTTTGATGTCATTGATGATCTTTTCAGCTTGCACTTCTTTTGCAATACGAGGATGAGCTGGTTGCTACTGAAGAATTTGATCAGCGTTTTCTTCAGCACCATTTTCTTTAGGTGCATTAGCTCGACGTTCTTCATGTTCTGGAATGAATTCTTCAGCAGATTCTTCAATAGGAATGACATGCTCAATAGCCTTGAACTTGATAGTTTCCTCAGGTGATGGTTCATCTATCACAGTAGGTAGCTGCTCTCTTTGTGAGCCATTAGTTTCATCGAACTGCACATCTATAGTTTCAACAACCTTGTGAAGAACGTTTTTGAAGACTCTGTAGGTGTGCGAGTCCTTTCTGTAACCAAGCATAAAACCTTCATGTACTTTCGGTGCAAATTTTGAGTTGTGATGAGGATCTCTAATCCAACATTTAGCACTGAAGACTTTGAAATAACTTACTGTAAGGGCATTTTTATCCCTAAGTGTTTTGGTGATTGATGACAATACTCGTGCAGACTAATCGTGTGCCTTGAGTCCCACAGATACTTCTTCATTAGGCACAAGATGATTCGGTGCCCCTCGAAGACTAGTGAAGCCGTCGTTGTTCTACGTTTCTCTTTGGTGGAGTTGAGTCGTAGGAGAGCCGTACTATTAAGAGGGGGTCCGCGTCGGAAAGGTAGGGTGGAATCACACGTACACTTGCCCCTCCTTTCCTTGCACTTTGGAGCTACCCATCGTTATCATTGTTGTGCGAAAAACTGACGACTACTGCTGTACTTACGGTAGTACCGCAAGTACACGCGGTAGTACCGCGACGGGTCACGGTAGTACCGCCCCTCTGGCGCGGTAGTACCGCGGTACCTTGGCCTAGTGCCGCTCCAGTGCGGTAGTAGGGGCGGATGTAATTTTTTACATCCGCGCCCCTCACGGTAGTACCGCTCCTCTGGTGCGGTAGTACCGCCGCACTCTGGCCTAGTGCCGCTCCGGTGCGGTAGTAGGGGCGGATGTAATGTTTTACATCCGCGCCACCCACGGTAGTACCGCTCGTCCTGCGCGGTAGTACCGCGGGCGCTCACGGTAGTACCGCTCCTTTGGAGTTGTAGTACCGTGGCCCTTCTGCCTAGTACCGTTGCGTCGCGGTAGTAGGCGCGGATGTAATTTTTTACATCCGTGCCTACCATGGTAGTACCGCGCCTTACAGGCGGTAGTACCGCGTCGGGTTTTTGCACCACCCTAGTTTCTGCGGAAGTTGACACGGATGAAATTTATTTCGTCCGCGCCCTTCCCAGGCCGTGACCCTCCTGCCTTGCGGTAGTACCGCAAGGGGGAGCGGTAGTACCGCACCAGCGGTAGTACTGCTTCTAGCTCAGGCTTGTTCCGGCCTGTGCAGCTGCCACGGTAGTACCGTGATCACCCACGGTAGTACCGCGCGTCGTCGCGGTAGTACCGCTCCCTTTGAGCGGTAGTACCGTGAGTTGCGGGCAGAACTAGTGGATAACGGTTGGATCTTTTCCCCGACTATATAAGGGATGTCTTCTACCTCTAGTTGACTACCTCTTCCACCTCTAAGCTCCATTGTTGCTCCAAGCTCCATTTTCGCTCGATCTCTCTCCCTAGCCAATCAAACTTGTTGATTTGCTCGGGATTGGGTGACAAGGGCCCGATCTACACTTCCACCAAAGGATATTTGATTCCCCCACTTATCCCTTGCGGATCTTGTTACTCTTGGGTGTTGAGCACCCTAGACGGTTGAGGTCACCTCGAAGCCATACTCCATTGTGGTGAAGCTTCGTGGTGGTGTTGTTGTTGGGAGCCTCCGATTGTTGTGGAGATTGCCCCAACCTTGCTTGTAAAGGTTCGGTCGCCGCCTTCAACGGCACCAATAGTGGAATCAAGGCATCTCGCATCGTGTGAGGGCGTGAGGAGAATACGGTGGCCCTAGTGGCTTCTTGGGGAGCATTGTGCCTCCACACCGCTCTAACGGAGACGTACTTCCCCTTAAAAGGAAGGAACTCCGGTAACACATCCTCGTCTTCACCGTCTCCACTCTTGGTTATTTCGTGCCTTTACTTTTGCAAGCTTACTTATTGTTACATCTCTTGCTTGCTTGTGTGCTAGTTGTTATTGCATCATATAGGTTGCTCACTTAGTTGCATATCTAGACAACCTATTTGTTGCGAAGTTTAATTTGGTAAAGAAAAGCTTAAAAATTGTTAGTTGCCTATTCACCCCCCCCCCCTCTAGTCAACCATATCGTTCCTTTCACTTACATTGGGTTTCTTATCAGTGAGGAGTTCATAGGCAGTCTTCTTGAAGAATCTGTGAAGATATACTCTGTTGATGATGTGGCACGCAGTATCAATTGCCTCAGTCCAGAAACGACGAGGCGTTTTGTATTCATCAAGCATAGTGCGAGCCATCTCAGCAAGGTCCTATTCTTGCGCTCCACGATGCCGTTCATCTGAGGAGTGTAAGGAGCAGATAACTCATGAGTAATGCCAAGTTCATCAAGATAGTCATCGAGACCAGAATTCTTGAACTCAGTGACATTGTCACTTCTGATGTGCTTGATCTTCACACCAAAGTTAGTTGAAGCCCTTGAGGAAAATCATTTGAAGACTTCCTGCACTTCATGTTTGTAAGTAACAAGGTGTACCCATGTGTAACGAGAGTAATCATCAACAATAACAAAGCCATATTGAGATGCTTCATTTGAAATAGCAGAATAATGATTAGGACCAAAGAGATCCATGTGAAGCAATTCAAATGGGCGAGTGGTGGTCATGATAGTCTTCACTGGATGCTTGGCCTTGGTCATCTTTCCAGCTTCACAGGCTCCGCATAAATGATCCTTGAGGAATTTGACATTCTCAATGCCAATGACACGCTTCTTCTTCACAAGCGTGTGCAAATTCCTCATGCCTGCATGACTAAGTCGTCGATGCCAGAGCCAACCTTCTGAAGCTTTTGCAAGTAAGCACATGGGTGGTTGTGGTCCTGTAGAGAAATCAACAATATACAGGTCTCCTCTCCTAAAGCCTTCAAAGACTTTGGAATTGTCAGCTTCCATAACCACAACACAACAGTACTTGCCAAAGACAACAACCATATCAAGATCACAAAGCATTGAGACAGACATAAGGTTGTATCCTAAGGACTCAACAAGCATGACTTTGTCCATGTGTCGATCCTTTGTGATCGCAACCTTACCTAGACCCAATACCTGACTTTTTCCTTTGTCAACAAAGATGATATGCTTCAGATGCGACGGAGATAATGGAGCATCCATCAATAGATTCTTGTCACCAGTCATGTGGTTTGTACATCCACTATCGAGGACCCACTCGGTGGCTTTGGGTTGATCATCCTGCAGATGAATTAGTGCAGCTTACAAACTCATATACTTCATCAATGAAGAATATGACACAAATTCATCTGATCAATTTCATCAAGAAAAAGAACAGATAAAGCAATATGAGGACGTGAGAAATGAAAGTTCATTTCTTCATGATTAGCCTGCGTCCTATCAGGCATACTCAGGTCTACAGCAAATTCTTCAGACAATTACGTACGTCTTGAGACCTGGCCCTGCAGAAGAGATTAGTTCTTTTTCTTCACCACCCACATCTGAAGGGGTGGCAAAGAGTTCATCATTCTGCGAGCTCCATACGAGAAGGATGGCATAGAAGCCAGTCCATTTCGTTTCACATAAGAGGGGTTAGAGTAAGCATAAGAGTAAGCAGAGAAATTCTTCAAGGACTTATGGACATAATGGTTTGAAGAATAATGCACATATCCATAATCCTTAGATCTTCCCTGCGAAACAGACGGGTTAGCACGATGATGTTCATATGAGGACTTTGATCGTTTTGAGGAATTTGATCCATGTGAGGAGTTTAGTCCCTATGAAGAATTTGATCTGGGTTTCTATTCTTCACAGGTGGCGTCATGATGACATTCACCTGAAGATTTTCAAGGCATCTTTTGGGAACCCAGATTTTCTTCATAGGGGAGCCGTTCCTGCAGTTAGTGCCAACATATCTAGCAAATACTTCACCATTCTGATTTTTGAATAGTTTATAGTTGGAGTCAAGTGACTCGTCATCAGAACGAGGAGATTCACATGTAAATCCAGATAAGTTAGATGGATCAACTGCATGTCCCTTTGCAGCAACCCATGTAGTTTTGGGGTACTGCTCAGGCTTCCAATATGTACCATCAGCATTGAGTTTCCTCTCAAAGGCAATACCCTCTTTCCTAGGGTTCCTGTTGAGGATCTGCTTTTTAAGCACATCACAAAGAGCTTGATGCCCTTTGAGGCTTTTGTACATGCATGTCATGTACAATTCCTTCAGCCCTGCATCGTCAGTGATACTAGCAATGTCCTCAGATGAGGAATTAGTGATAGCAGAGGCATGTGAAGAATTTGAAACATTAGCAACATTTGAACATTCAGGTGAAGAATTAGCAGTTTCACGTTCAATGCATTTCAAACATGTAAGTGTATCTAGTGCCCCTTAGTGATTTTGGTGTATTGAAGACTTATAGGTTAAGGGACTAATGTGTTTATGAGTGTAAATAGGTCTATAAGTCTATGAGGAGTTTGATATTTACAGAGAAAGTCGACCCCTAAAAATGAAGTTCTTCGTCTGAAGACTATGGTATTCTGAAGACTTTCTGAAGACTTTGTAAGTGAAGAAAATGGTGTGACCATGAAGACTTGGTATTCATTCGAGGAACATGAAGCGTGAAGAATTTTCTTTTCGTAGTTTCATTTTATCTTTCTTGAGTCATAGGAAACACCGTACTATTAAAGGGGGTCGAGGAAATACTAAGGAAAAATTTCCATGTGATGCTCAACTCAAAATCCTACACCTACCAATCCCTTCGAGTGAAGCCATTGGAAATCTCATATAGTTCAGTCAATTTCTTCAGTGACAGAGACGAAGTTCTTCTGGTCTCTGAGAAATTTGTCCCGACTAAGGAGTTAGGAGTTTGCCAGTGCGGATTTCCTACACAGTGAGGAACATGATAGCCCTGAGGATTTTGCTACTCAAAATTCCGACCGTTGCTGTGCTATGCGCCAGCTGTCCCAAAATATCTATCCACCTAACGGTCATATCATTGAAGGTCATTTATGTCTTATCATGTCGGGCTGCTCCCTAGGCTATAAATAGCTGCCCCCTACAACCACTAGCTGGTTGGCTGCTCCAAGAGAAACTGACACTTGTCATATGAGAGCAACCCATCCTCTGAGGACTTTGAGCAAAAATCATCAACTGAGGAAAAACCAAAAACCCAAAACCCAAACACCTACAAACCCCAAGTGATTGAGCATCACTGAAGAGATTGATCCTGCGTGGATATGACGCTTGTTACCTTTGAAGACTGTGCTTCTTCCAGACGGTTAGGCGTCATGGTCTAGAGCATCCAACAGGAATTGTGGATCGCCGAGTGACCGAGTTTGTGAAGGTTTGAAAGTCGCCTGAAGACTTACCACGAGTGATTGGACGAGGTCTGTGTGACCTTAGTTCAAGGAGAATACGGTGAGGACTGGGTGTCCTAAGCTGCGTGTTCAGGATTGGGTGTCCGGGACTGTGTGTCCTCGAGTTTAAATACTCAGCCGCTCCAACCAGACGTACAACTGAGACAGCAATTGGAATTGGTCTACCAAATCATTATATTCACCAAGCTTATTGGTTCTATTCCCTCAACTCTTTCATTTCCTCATAACTGTGTTGTGTGTTTGTTCAGAGTGTTTGTTCATATCTGTGTTTGAAGACTTTGACTGAAGACGTTCTCAATTTCCTCAGTTCAATTTCTTCAGTCTGTTTGTCTTCATCCTGTGTTATCATGTGATTACGCTTCCTATACTCTATGCATGTCTTCATTTCATCATGATGACTATGCTTGTATTCTGTTATGTTTACTTTTGAGTACTTATTCTGTTGCTAGTAGTTCTTCACTAAGGAATTTCCTCACCGACAAATTCCTCAGTGAATAATTTCATAAAAATCGCCTATTCACCCCCCCCCCTAGTCGATATAACGCACTTTCAATTGGTATCAAAGCAAGGGGGTCAAGGAAATACCAAGCTTTGGCTGAAAGTCTTCAGAGACTTCATACTAAATATGACACCCTTCAAGATCAACATAACACTCTCTTATCTGATCATGAGAAGCTTTCTTATGAATTTCTTCAAAGAAAGCAAGACCTTGAGAAGCTAAGAGTGAGTTATGAAGATCTTCAGAAGGAGCGCGATTCATTATTTGCTCAACAAATCAGCGCATCTCAGGAAGAATTTATTCCTCCATGCTTGAAGTGCATTGAACGTGAATCTGCTAATTCTTCACCTGAATGTTCAAATGCTGCTAATGTTTCAAATTCTTCACATGCCTCTGCTATCACTAATTCCTCATCTGAGGAATTGCTAGTATCACTGACGATGCAGGGCTGAAGGAATTGTACACGACAGGCATGTACAAAAGCCTCAAAGGGATCAGGCTCTTTGTGATGTGCTCAAAAAGCAAATCCTCAACAGGAACCCTAGGAAAGAGGGTATCGCCTTTGAGAGGAAACTCAATGTTGATGGTACATATTGGAAGCCTGAGCAGTACCCCAAAACTACATGGGTTGTTGCAAAGGGACCTCCAGTTGATCCATCTAACTTATCTGGATTTGCATGTGAATCTCCTCATTCTAATGATGAGTCAATTGACTCCAACTATAAATTGTTCAAAAATCAGAATGGTGAAGTATTTGCTAGATATGTTGGCACTAACTGCAGGAACGGCTCCCCTATGAAGAAAATCTGGGTTCCCAAAAGATGCCTTGAAAATCTTCAGGTGAATGTCATCATGACGCCACCTGTGAAGAATAGGAAACCCAGATCAAATTCTTCATATGGACCAAATTCTTCATATGGATTCAAGTCCTCATACGGACCAAATTCCTCATATGGATCAAAGTCCTCATATGAACATCATCGTGCTAACCCGTCTGTTTCACAGGGAAGATCTAAGGATTATGGATATGTGCATTATTCTTCAAATCATTATGTCCATAATTCCTCGAAGAATTTCTCTGCATACTCTTATGCTTACTCTAACCCCTCTTATGTGAAACGAAATGGACTGGCTTCTATGCCATCCTTCTCGTATGGAGCTCGCAGAATGATGAACTCTTTGCCACCCCTTCAGATGTGGGTGGTGAAGAAAAAGAACTAATCTCTTCTACAGGGTCAGGTCTCCAGACGTACATAATCGTCTGAAGAATTTGCTGTAGACCTGAGTATGCCTGATAGGACGCAGGCTAATCATGAAGAAATGAACTTTCATTTCTCACGTCCTCATATTGCTTTATCAGTTCTTTTAATTCATGAAATTGATCTGATGAATTGATGTCATATTCTTCACTGATGAAGTATATGAGTTTGTAAGCTGCACTAATTCATCTGCAGGATGATCAACCCAAAGCCACTGAGTGGGTCCTCGATAGTGGATGTACAAACCACATGACTAGTGACAAGAATCTATTGATGGATGCTCCATTATCTCCGTCAGATCTGAAGCATATCATCTTTGCTGACAAAGGCAAAAGTCCGGTATTGGGTCTAGGTAAGGTTGCGATTACAAAGGATCGACACATGGACAAAGTCATGCTTGTTGAGTCCTTAGGATACAACCTTATGTCTGTCCCAATGCTTTGTGATCTTGATATGGTTGTTGTCTTTGGCAAGTACCGTTGTGTTGTGGTTATGGAAGCTGACAATTCCAAAGTCTTCGAAGGCTTTAGGAGAGGAGACCTGTATATTGTTGATTTCTCTACAGGACCACAACCAGCCGTGTGCTTACTTGCAAAAGCTTCAGAAGGCTAGCTCTGGCATCGACGACTTGGTCATGCAGGCATGAGGAATTTGCACACGCTTGCGAAGAAGAAGCATGTCATTGGCATCGAGAATGTCAAATTCCTCAAGGATCACCTATGCGGAGCCTGTGAAGCTGGGAAGATGACCAAGGCCAAGCATCCAGCGAAGACTATCATGACCACCACTCGCCCATTTGAATTGCTTCACATGGATCTCTTTGGTCCTAATCATTATTCTGCTATTTCAAATGAAGCATCTCAAATGGCTTTGTTATTGTTGATGATTATTCTCGCTACACATGGGTACACCTTGTTACTTACAAACATGAAGTGCACGAAGTCTTAAAACGATTTTCCTCGAGGGCTTCAACCAACTTTGGTGCGAAGATCAAGCACATCAGAAGTGACAATGGCACTGAGTTCAAGAATTCTGGTCTCGGTGATTATCTTGATGAACTTGGTATTACTCATGAGTTATCTGCTCCTTATACTCCTCAGCAGAACGGCGTCGTGGAGCGCAAGAACAGGACTCTTGCTGAGATGGCTCGCACTATGCTTGATGAATACAAAACGCCTCGTCATTTCTGGACTGAGGCAATTGATACTGCGTGCCACATCATCAACAGAGTATATCTTCACAAATTCTTCAAAAAGACTGCCTATGAACTCCTCACTGATAAGAAACCCAATGTAAGTTATTTCAAAGTCTTCGGTGCTAAATGTTGGATTAGAGATCCTCATCACAACTCAAAACTGCACCGAAAGCACATGAAGGTTTTATGCTTGGTTACGGAAAGGACTCGCACACCTACAGAGTCTTCAACAACGTTCTTCACAAAGTTGTTGAAACTATAGATGTGCGGTTCGATGAAACTAATGGCTCGCAAAGAGAGCACCTACCTACTGTGATAGATGAACCAGCACTTGAGGAAACTATCAAGTTCAAGGCTACTGAGGATGTCATTCCTACTGAAGAATCTGCTGAAGAATTCATTCCAGAACATGAAGAATGTCGAGCTAATGCACCTGAAGAAAATGCTGAAGAAAATGGTGCTGAAGAAAACGCTGATCAAATTCTTCAACGGCAACCAGCTCATCCTTGCATTGCAAAAGAAGTGCAAGTTGAAAAGATCATCAATGACATCAAAGCGCCAGGTCCTCTCACACGCTCAAAAGCTTCACATTTGTCTAACTTTTGTGGGCACTATGCTTTTGTCTCTATTACAGAGCCCACTAAGGTAGATGAAGCATTTCTGGAGCTTGAGTGCATTCAGGCCATGCAAGAAGAATTACATCAGTTCGAGCTCAACAATGTCTGGGAACTGGTCAAATGTCCAGATCCTCGCAAGCACAATATCATCGGCACAAAGTGGATCTACCGCAACAAGCAAGATGAAAATGGCCTTGTGGTGAGGAATAAGGCACGGCTTGTAGCTCAAGGCTACACACAGGTTGAAGGAATTGATTTCGATGAAACTTTTGCACCTGTTGCTAGACTTGAGGCTATTCGCATATTACTTGCTTATGCTAACCATCATGATATCACTTTATATCAAATGGATGTGAAAAGTGCATTCCTCAATGGTAAGCTTGAGGAAGAAGTATATGTTGCTCAACCCCCAGGTTTTGAAGATCCAAAGAATCCTGACAAAGTCTTCAGACTCAACAAGGCCCTCTATGGCCTCAAGCAGGCCCCACGGGCTTGGTATGATACTTGAAGGAATTCCTCATGAAGAAAGGCTTCAAACCCGGTTCACTCGACCCTACTCTTTTCACTAAATCTTATGATGGTGAATTGTTTGTGTGCCAAATATATGTTGATGATATTATCTTTGGCTGTACTGACCAACGTTATAGTGATGAATTTGCCTATATGATGAGTGAAGAATATCAAATGTCTATGATGGGAGAGTTGAAATTCTTCTTAGGTCTTCAAATTCGTCAACAACGCAATGGCATATTCATATCTCAGGAGAAATACCTCAAGGATGTACTGAGGAAATTCGGCATGCAAGATTGCAAAGGCGTCAAAATTCCTATGCCCACAAATGGCCATCTGTGCACTGATGAAAATGGTATTGACTTCGATCATAAGGTATACCGCTCCATGATAGGTTCTTTATTGTACTTATGTGCATCTAGGCCAGATATAATGCTTAGTGTTTGCATGTGTGCCCGATTTCAAGCTACACCGAAGGAATCACACCATAAGGCTGTGAAGCATATTCTTCGATATCTAGCTCACACACCAACACTTGGATTATGGTACCCCAAGGGCTCGGCTTTTGATCTCATTGGATATTCTGACTCTGACTATGCTGGTGATCGTGTGGACCGCAAGTCAACATCTGGTACATGTCATTTCCTCGGACGATCTTTGGTCTGTTGGTCCTCGAAGAAACAGAACTGCGTATCACTATCTACTGCTGAAGCTGAGTACATTGCCGCTGGTTCTTGCTGTGCCCAATTGCTATGGATGAAGCAAACTCTCAAGGACTACGGCGTCAACATGAAGAATGTGCCTCTCTTCTGTGACAATGAGAGTGCCATCAAGATTGCTCACAACCCAGTTCAGCACTCGAAGACAAAGCACATTCAGATTCGTCATCATTTTCTTCGTGATCATGTGTTGAAGGGCGACATTTCTATTGAGCATGTGAAGACTGAAGAACAGCTAGCCGATATCTTCACAAAGCCCTTGGATGAGAAGAGATTTAGCAAGTTGCGGTGTGAGCTAAATATCCTAGAATCTTCGAATGTTCTTTGAAAAGGACACTCATCCTAACACTTATGCAAAATTGATGACTTAGATGTGCAACACATGAAGAAACGTTTTTCTTCAATCAATGAAGAATAACACTCTTAGTGTGAAGAATTAATGAAGAATTGATTCTCAGAACCCTACGATAATTGTACGCGGTGTCTGAAATCATCATTCTTATACGGTGGGTCACGCCACCACCAAAAGTTGAAATTCCTCAAATTATTCATATTCTTCAACTTTGCATAGTCTTCACCGGTTCCGTCGTTTTTCTTCATTGGCTATATATATATATATATATATATATATATATATATATATATATATATATATATATATATATATATATATATATATATGAGTTTATGTCCTCTACAGCATTCACTTATTGCTATTTCTTCAAGTTGGTTTTCTGCTAAGTGAATGTGATCGGACCCTTCCCCTCTATGCTATACTCAACCCAATCTGTTCACAAATTCTTCATGTGCGTTCTATTTGAAACTCGTTCAAAATCTTCACTGTGTCCTTGTCAGCTGAAGAAATTGCGAACGGAACTTTAAAACCTATCTTATCAAAATTTACGGCTTTGCCGCTCAAACCGTTCCGCATCCCACGATACACTTATCCACTCACCCACGATCTAACACGATCTCCACCTCTCACTACGTGGGTGACACATGTCATGCGAATGAGAAGGGTCAGGGGCACATTCGTCCAATTTCTTCGGGCGAGCAATTTTTCACCATGGCTATAAATACCCCTCCTTCCCTTCCTCACTTCTTTTACTCCGCTCGATCTCTCTCCAGCTCAAGCTTCTCAAACCCTAGCGCCGCCGCTACTTCATTGCCACCGGTGAGGAAGAGCTTCACTGCCTCGACCTCGTCGCCGACGTACTCGCGCCGACCATGGAAATCTTCACTCCGCCACCGCCGTAGCCGTCTTCCTCCGCCAAGTTAGGGCGTGGAAGATCTGCACAGACGAACTTCACATCTCCTCACTCCAGTTCGTCATGTTCTTCATCCAGGGTAATTAAAAGTTACTTTTACTACCCTTGTTGATTCGAATGATTATCTTCAAAATCTTCAAAGGTGTTTTTCTTCATAGATTCACACACTAAACACCTCACAGGTCATCTGTTCTTGATTCGTTTCTCTAAGCCATGTTTTTATTCAAGATTCCTCAAATGTGTGGATTTTTAATCTACACATCTCTGGAACCTAAGACAAAGAACGCTTAGTGAAATTCTTCAAGACTCATCTGGTCAAATTCCTCTAACTTGTTCTTTTTGCAAAACCTTCTGAGAACGCATATGACCTCTCCAAATTCCTCGCAACTATACTCTGTTCACAGGTACACATGTCAGCTGCTGAATCACTAGGTTCTCATCAACTTAACTCATTTGCAGTGTTCCTCGAAGAAAAGTTGCATACTTCTTCAGAGAATTCAATTGTTCATATTCCTCGACTGAAGAAAATGGATGACGGTAAGAAGCCACAGAAGGGAGGAAAGAGGCCTGAGGTAAATACAGCGTTTGAGATCCCTGAAGAAAATGGATGACTGGGTACTGCACACCTACTGAGGAAACCAAGAATGAGCGCAAAGTGCGGATCCAGAAGATAGAGAGGAGATGGGCAAGAGAGTGGAGGGAATACAGATATGTCACTCCTAAGTACATGAAGAAATTCGCACTCGATCCTCCATGCCCAAGACCTCCATTGGCACCTGGCCAAATCGCTGATCCCACCAGCCTCAAGCGCGGTGAGTACTATCCTGATGAATGGGCCAAGCGCCAAGCCAAGTTGGCTAAGCAAGCCAGAGAAGCAGTGAGGAAATTCAATGAAGACTCTGCTACTGATGCTGCCTCTGCTGAGGCCTCTGCTGTCAAGCCAAAGAAGGCTATGTCAAAGAAGCCTGCGCGCAAGCCAAGTGCTTCACCAACAATGCCCTCAAGGCCAAGTTCCTCAGCAATGCCCTCCCGGCCAAAATCCTCAAAGCCCTCACGGCCAATTCCTCATGCTGCTCCTGTTCCTCCAAAGTCCTCAGCTCCTCCGCCAAAGCCCTCAGCTGTTCCGACTAAATCCTCAGCACCTGTGCATCTCGCCTCGTGGCAAAGGACTGCAGGCATCTCCATTGCCTCAGGTGTCTTAGCTAGTTCCTCAGCTGCACCAAGTTCCTCAGCTGGCCCCTCACTGCTGAAGACAAAGGCCACTGCTGGACGAGGTCCTCGCCCAAGTCCTCAAAAGAAACAAGTCGCTTTCCAAGTACCATCTGAAGAAGACGAAGCTAATGATGATGAACTTGCAGAAATCATCAGAGACAGGCAAGTCAGGGCCGCTAGAGCCAAAGGATCAGAGGTGCCACTGCTATTGGATCCCAAGTTGATCCTCGACTACATTGATGTCTGGCACAAGGACCCCAAAAGTCCCTTGCCTGACTTCAAGCTGACTCCTGGCCAGAGTCACATGCTGACCCACTTCGTTCAAGAAGAAAAGTGGAAATTTGAGAAGGCCAGGCAGATCAAGAAAGTGCAGTACAAGAAAGAGCGCTATCTGAAGAAAAATGTTGTCTCTATGACAACTGAAGAACTTGTCACTATTCAGACTGAGATTAAGAAACTCAGTGATGACTTTGACGCATATCGCACTGATTGGCTTGGAGCCAAGGTTCGTTTTGTGAAACTTGCGGATAACTGAAGTTCCAATGTTGCAGCCCCAACGCAACAGGAAATTCCTCAGGCTGAAGCACCTGCTCAGCCTACTGAAGAAAATGCCAGCACCACTGATGACAATCAGGCTGCTGAAGAAAACATGAGTTCCAGGGCTGATGACTGCATTCCAGCCACTGAAGAAATTGCCAGGGCACCCACTAGTGGTCCGCCTGAAGAAACTGAATACTCAGGACAACTGCATCAGTTGTGCCTGAAGAAAATCAACCAGATTCCTCAGCTGCTCCTGCACCAACTTCAACTCCAATCCTTCCATGTGCATCGGATGTGAAGAAACCAAGGCTGCAGAGCGTGCTGCAGTGAAGAAAAGGAAAGCATCAGCTGCTTCAGATTCTTTAGCTCCGAAGAAAATGAAGCCTATGACAAGTTCATTTGCAAATCCGATTGATGTTGTTCCCAGCTCAACCAGGCCATCAAAGGACCTTGTTCCTTTTGATGAAGAATATGTGATCCCCAGCGGATCTGATGAAGAAACTCCTTCTACTGCTTCGTCTGAACCATTGGATGAAGAAATTGAAGTGGATGCGATCCCTTCAACACCTATCATCTCCTCGCCTATGCCTCAGTACACAGCTGAAGAGGCTGGCGTTGAAGAAATGGAAGATGAAGATGTGGACATTGGCTGCTCCACACCCGTAATCAGTGATGAATTCTGGGAAAGTCATCATCCAAACTCACCAATGTTCACCCCTCTATAGCAAATTCCTCAGTCCCCCACACAAACTGTACATATGGGCTCTGAAGAAACTCATCCCACTGCATCTGTCCATGAGGAAATTCCAGCCACTAGCGCTGAAGAAATTGCTGCTGCTGAACAACCAACGATGCAGACTGTCACTAAGGAGGAACCAGAAATTCCTCAGCCTGAAGAACCTGCGATTGAGATTCCTGAGGTCGTGATGCAACTCACTGACACTCCTCTGCCGAAGCCAAAGGACCCATTCTCACGCAAGAAATAGTTCAAGGCTGATGATTTCTTCGGCGAGCACGTATTCTTCGAAGATTACAACCCATATAACTCTGCTCGCATTAGGAAGAGGCGTTTCTGGACTGCTAGTCAAGCCAATTTCTATTCCTCAGTGCTGTTCAACAAGGAGAAGATCTTCTACCATGAGCATATTCCTCACGTGGATATGGAATCTCTTCCATGCTTCGCACCAGTCCTCAGTGTTCTTCGCGATGCTGGACTGCTAAACTTTTTCTCTGACATCTGCGATTGGAATGAAGAACTAATTCTTCAATTCTATGCAACGCTGCACATCGCTGGAGATGCTGAAGATGTGAATTCCTGGGTGTTGGACTCAATGTCTGAAAACACTCACTACACTGCACCAGCCTCTGAATTGCTTCGTGCTCTACCACTCAGTCCTCCCTTTGAAGAAGCTCGCTGCATCTACGGTGAACCTGAGCTCACACATCATTACATGCAGGTGCTGATGAAACCGTTGAAGCCAGGTCAGGCACCACGAACCAAATTCCTCGTGAAGGAATTGTTGTACATGCCCAGAACTGTCTATCATATTCTTATAAGGAAAATCAGTCCTATCAAAGGCCATGACTCATCTGATGAGGAAATTGTTGGCATCATGAAGAATCTGGTATTCAACATCGTTCATGGCATTCCTGTCAATTATCATGATTTCTTCATGAAGACTATGGCCAATATTGCACTGTCTCTGTTTGAGCTAAAGCCTTATACACCTTGGATTATGAGATTCCTCAGGACAAGGTCTTCACTCAACTACCAAGCTGATTTCCAGAATCACCTCAGCTACTTGACCCCAATTGAAGTCCTCAAGCAGACATATTCCTCAGTTGATGGAAAGGGCAAGGCACCAGCTATAATAGATGAAGGCATTCATCCATTGGATGGTCAATTTCGCGAAGCTGCATCTTATTCCACCAATGATGACTCTGCCACACATGACTCTGCCAATGCACCCAAATCCACTCCTCAAGCCACTGCTCCGCGTGTGATGGCTGGCCATGAACTTCTGCTTAGTCTTCATCAGAAGGTGGATCGAAATCACAAATGGGTTAAGCGTCAGTTTGGTTCACTTCTTCACAACATGACTGCCACACACAATGCAGTGAAGAAAAACCACTACTACCTCCATCAAGTCTTCGGTCGCACCTGGGAAATCCTATCACATCTGTATGGTGAAGAAGATCTGAAGAACATGGGTCTCAAAGAAGATTTTGACTGGTCTGCACCTCCACCGAAGAAATTCAAGAAGGTCAAGGTTCCTTCTCTGGTGGCCAACTCATATTCTTCATCGCGTGACACTGATGAAAATGAAGACTTGGACGACACTGCGGCAGGCCCTACTACAACAAACGACCCCAACAACGCTGGCGCTCCTTCGTCAACTTGATATTTGTCAGGACCTCGATTCTAAGTCACACCGATCTAGCCTGTAACACCTCATATCACTTTGCGGCCTCACGCACGATATTCCCACGGGTGTCGCCTTACCATGGCCCGGGACCATTTGCGCCTTTTGGCTCACGTATATGATAGTGTCGCTAGCATCCATATGACAGAGAACCCGGGCCGACATGACTAGTCGTGAACCCAAAGTGGCACTAACTTATGGGGACAGGCATACATGAATCAACATCGAGCATGTCGGTCAGCAGTGTGTGAATCCGGGCTGTAGCACTCGGCTAACAGGACTTCGGGAACCCGGGCTGTAGCAAGCTAGGCAGGACTCTGGATGTCACCGCATGACATTTCCCCGAAGGGACAGACACAGGAATGAAGTGAATCACATGCCGGCCAGTCAAGTGCTCCGGAGCAGTAGTGCTAGGCTAGCAAGACTCTGGTGAACCGGGCTGTAGCGGACTACTATGGCTCATGGAAGCACAAGACTACATTTCCCCATAAGAGAGGCGACCAAGGATAAACAACTAGGTTGTCGGATCCCACACATACCAAGCATTTCAATCATACACACAATATGCTCGATATGTGTAAATACAACATGGCATCACAACATAACTCTACGACTCAAGTATTTATTCATTAGGCTCCGAGGAGCGAGATATTACAAACATGGGTCTCATGACCCAACATTCAGAGCATACAAGTCAAAGCACATGCGGAAGCTTAACTTGTCTGAGTACAGACAACTAAAAATGAAGAAGGCTGAGGCGCCTGACTATCTACCAGACCCTCCCAAGGGTACAAGATCATAGCTGAGGTAACAAGCTAAACGTCAAAGTCCACGTGGAACTACTAGCGAGACTGAAGTCTCTCTGCAAAACATAAAATAAGCAAACGTGAGTACAAATGTACCCAGCAAGATTTACATCAGAACTAACTACATATGCATCATTATCAACGAAGGGATGGTGTAGTTTAACTGCGGCAAGCCAGCTTTGACTCGGTGGCTATCCTGAACTACGACTGCAAGTAACTCTTTTGAGGTGGCGCACACGAGTCCACATATTCACCATATCAATACACCACTATGTATCCGCTCCCGTCTCCCTACGAGAACGCCATCCATAGCACTCACGCTTATCTTGCGCATTTTAGAGTATCCACTTTCACTTGTCTATGAACTATGCAAGGGGTCCGAGTTTCCATATCCGAGGAATCCGGCTATTCGAATAGATAATGATAACCCTGCAGGGGTGTACTTCTTCACACACGCTCTCGCCACTTACCACCATGTACACATCGTGTATCTCGGCAACCTTCAAGCAGAAGCCTGGCGAGGGAGTCGGCCACGACCTGACTAACCAACAAGTCTCTAGTCCAGATTTATCGCCTATTCGGGTTCCATCCGCAAGGAGATCCGGCCGGGGTGTCGCTCACGGCCCCAAACGATGTGTGCAGGGTTCCCAAGCCCACCATCCGGGTGCCACTTGGTACACCGTGCCACCGTGCCTAGTCTGACCCAAGCCCACCTGTACCGGGTGCCACTTGGTAGACTACTAACACTACCTACAAACACCAGAAACTAGTTGCAACTCCTGGATAGAGATCAGGTAGATTAGTAAGTCGAGAGGGGCACTTAAGCATTCCAATGTGTGGTAGTAACTGTTCATGGATCACAAACACAGAACTCAGTTCCTGAGGACGGCTGCAATGAGACAACCCACCATGTACTCCTACATGGCCTCTCACCACTACCTTTACCAAATTGTGTTCACACACTTAGCTCTCAACAGTAGGACATGTTCACCACATACCAATTCATCCCCGATGAATCAGACCTGACTCAACTCTAAGCAGTAGCAGGCATGACAACAAGCATGAATGAGTAGGCACATCAGGGCTCAAACAACTCCTACTCATGCTAGTGGGTTTCATCTATTTACTATGGCAATGACAGGTCATGCGGAGGAAAGGGGTTCAACTACCGCAGCATGTAACAGTTGAATCATTATTGTCCTAATGCAGTAAAAGAGAGCAGGAGCGAGAGAGTAGGATTTTATCGGAATGAACAAGGGGGTTTTGCTTTCCTGGCACTTCTGAAGATGATATAACTCTTCATCGGTGTCATCGAACTCATCGTCGGAACGAACGTCTACCGAGAGGGAACAACCACCGGCAAACACAAAAGGAACCGCAATCAATGCAATGCACATACCTATGAATGGTATGTCATATTAAGGTACTGAATTGACCTAGTGCAACAGTTAGTCATATTCATTGAAGTGGAATTCAAACCTATAGCAAATTCCAACTCAAAAACTAATTACCATTTATTCCATAATCATGAATTGTCCTATTCAGTGAGGTTAACTTGTTCAAACATGCATGAAAATACCATATTCAGATTCTTTGGATTTTTCTGATAATTTTTCATATATAAATTATTTCATTTGGAGTTACGGTTGATTTTATATGATTTTTAGAAGTTTAAAACATTTTCTGGAATTTCCTGGATTAAATTAAACCCAGAAAATAGATTATTGCGTCAGCACTGCGTCATGCTGACCTCAGCAGGTCAACAGAACTGCCTCGGGTCAAACCTGACGTGTGGGGTCCATACGTCAGTGACACTGGACTGGTTAGTGTCGCTGACAGATGGGCCAGGTCAACGGCCAGGTCAGCGCGGTCAACTCTGGCTTGTGGGTCCCGCTGGGTTTTAAACTAATCTAAACTTAAGACAAAATTGAGGTTAATTAGGGCATGGGCCCATGTGTCGGTGTGTCAGGGGGTTAATTAGTGGGGTGTTTAACCGCTAATGACATTGCCACGTCAGTACGCCGGAGTTGAACGCCTGCGACCAAACCCGACGGCGGAGGATCGCCAGAGTTGATCGGGACAGCGATACAGGGGTCGGCTCGATGCGCTGGAGGTGCCAGAGCGACGCCCATCCTCGCGCGCATCCAGGGGATCATGCGAGACGCTGCGGGGTGGACGGAGACGATGGCCACGGCAATCCTGGCGGTGGCCGGAGCTCGGCTAGATGCGGGTGCGGGGCTGTAGCGAGCAGGCGAGCGAGTAGAGGGCCTAGGCGGCCTCCTGGAGGCACCAGGAGCATGGTGCAGTGCAAGGGCGCGGGTGGTTTGAGCTTAGGCCACGGCGGCGACAAAGCCAGGCGACGGTGAGCTCCGGTCATGGCGGGGAACGGCGCTACGGCAAGGAAACGACGCGGGGAAGAGTGGGTAATGACAGTGGAGCTCACAGGGAGTCGAACGGCGGTCTCAACGGGCTCGGGGACGGCCTAATGGTGACGAATCAAGCGACGGGGATCACCGGCACCGAGGTTGAAGAAGACGTCCGGGACGGCGATGCGGTGCTCGCCCGGTTGTTTAGCTCGGCGTGGACGAGGAGGGCGAAGATGCGGAGCTCGGGGTCGCGGAGAGGGAGCAAGGGAGTGGTTGTGGCCGCGGCGAACGGCGTCGGTGCGCTCCGGCTCATTCGGTCGGCCATGGGAGAGAGAGCAGAGGGGAGGGGAGAGGTTGCGGGCGAGGGAGAGAGAGGTCAGGGGTCTCTGGGCGTCTCCAGGCGCGAGCGAGAGGCAGGAGGTGGCAAGCAGGAGCTGGAGCCTGCAGCCTGCGCCGGCGCTCTCTCGCGGAGACAGCAGCAGCTTTGGGGCGAGGGGAGGAAGATGACAGGAGGAGCCCCTCGTGGGCTGGGCTGGCTTTGCCCAGTGTTGGGCCAGTTGGTGGGCTGCACAGGTGAGGCCAGGTACGATTCCTTTTCTCTCTTTTATTTTCTGTTCCTATTTTCTTTAAATCTGTTTTGATTTGATTTTACCCAAATCATTTTTTGAGCTTCTATAAATTGTTGTATGGACTAGTGACATAATATAAAGCCCCAGAATTATTGGATCATATTTGAAATATATCAAATATAAATCCAATGCAAATAATTATTGAATTAATTCCAAATGCCCAAAATAAATATTTATGAGCTCCTAAAAAAATTGGTTTGAATTTTCGTTCTGGCCAATATTTTCAAAGAGAAACATGAACATTTTCTTGGACCCATTTGAAAAGATTTTAATGTTGATTATTTCTGAAGTGACTTCTGAGGGTTTCAACTAATCTCAATTCAACTTTCAGAATTTAGACATGATGCATGGATGCTCTCTTATGCAACTATTTCAAACAATTCTAGGGCTGTGACAATATTCTTCAAGGGCGTTAGTCCTCATATTCGTTTCTTTTGGTCATTTGATGACAAAGGGGGAGAATTTTGAGTTAGTCTTCAAGCGGGTCTTTCTATATGGGCGTTTTTTGTTAAGTTACAACTCTCGTTCTTCTGCGACTTTATTGGATCGAGTTGTAAACTTAAACCCGATGGTGCTCTGATATTCTTGATACGTTTTTTTTTGCATGCTTATTCCTCGTTAATATTATTGCACGCATGCTGAATTACATCAGTCACCATATTTCATCATGCATTTCAAATTCTTCACTGTTATATATCAAATGCGTGTATGAATTACAAGATATAGGGGGAGATCTCCATGATTCAACTCTTCAAGTGTGCATTGCTTCAAAAGCAAATTCCTCACTATGCACATCTTCAGGGGGAGTTCTTCTATATCTTGCAATCGAATTCCTCAATATTAGTAGTTACACTTCATATGTTTATCCCCGTTGAAAACTTAACCTATATTGTCATCAATCACCAAAAAGGGGGAGATTGTAAGTGCATCTAGTGCCCCTTAGTGCTTTTGGTGTATTGAAGACTTATAGGTTAAGGAACTAATGTGTTTATGAGTGTACACAGGTCTATAAGTCTATGAGGAGTTTGATATTTACAGAGAAAGTCGACCCCTAAAAATGAAGTTCTTCGTCTGAAGACTTTGGTATTCTGAAGACTTTCTGAAGACTTTGAAAGTGAAGAAAATGGTGTGACCGTGAAGGCTTGGTATTCATTCGAGGAACATAAAGTGTGAAGACTTTTGTTTTCATAGTTTCATTTTCTCTTTCTTGAGTCATAGGAAACACCGTACTGTTAAAGGGGGTCGAGGAAATACTAAGGAAAAATTTCCATGTGATGCTCAACTCAAAATCCTACACCTACCAATCCCTTCGAGTGAAGCCATTGGAAATCTCATACAGTCCAGTCATATTCAGTGACAAAGACGAAGTTCTTCTGGTCTTTGAGGAATTTGTTCTGACTGAGGAGTTAGGAATTCGCCAGTGTGGATTTCCTACACAGTGAGGAACATGATAGCCTGAGGATTTTGCTACTCAAAATTCCGACCATTGTTGTGCTATGCGCCAGCTGTCCCAAAATATCTATCCACCTAACGGTCATTATCATTGAACGGCATTTATGTCTTATCATGTCGGGCTGCTCCCTAGGCTATAAATAGCCGCCCCCTACAACCACTAGCTGGTTGGCTGCTCCGAGAGAAACTGACACTTGTCATTTGAGAGCAACCCATCCTCCAAGGACTTTGAGCGAAAATCATCAAGTGAGGAAAAACCCAAAACCCAAACACCTACAAACCCCAAGTGATTGAGTATCACTGAAGAGATTGATCCTGCATGGAACCGACAATTGTTACCTTTGAAGATTGTGCTTCTTCCAGACGGTTAGGCGTCATGGTCTAGAGCATCCAAGAGGAATTGTGGATCACCGAGTGACCAAGTTTGTGAAGGTTTGGAAGTCACCTGAAGACTTACCACGAGTGATTGGACGAGGTCTGTGTGACCTTAGTTCAAGGAGAATACGGTGAGGACTGGGTGTCTTGAGCTGCGTGTTCAGGACTGGGTGTCCGGGACTGTGTGTCCTCGAGTTTAAATACTCAGCCGCTCCAACCAGACGTACAACTGAGACAGCAGTTGGAACTAGTCTACCAAATCATTGTCTTCACCAAGCTTACTAGTTCCATTTCCTCAACTCTTTCATTTACTCATAACTGTGTTGTGTGCTTGTTCATATCTGTGTTTGAAGACTTTGACTAAAGACTTTCTCAATTTCCTCAGTTCAATTTCTTCAGTCTGTTTGTCTTCATCCTGTGTTATCCTGTGTTTACGCTTTTGTACTCTGTGCCTGTCTTCATTTCATGATGACTATGCTTGTATTCTATTATGTTTACTTTTGAGTACTCATTCCGCTGCAGGTAGTTCTTCGCTAAGGAATTTCCTCACCAGCAAATTCCTCAGTGAAGAATTTCATAAAAATTGCCTATTCACCCCCCCCCCCTCTAGTCGATATGACACACTTTCACTACTCCTGTTCCTCCAAAGTCCTCAGCTCCTCGGCCAAAGCCCTCAGCTGTTCCGACTAAATCCTCAGCACATGTGCATCTCGCCTCGTGCCAAAGGACTGCAGGCATCTCCATTGCCTCAGGTGTCTCAGCTAGTTCCTCAGCTGCACCAAGTTCCTTAGCTGGCCCCTCACTGCTGAAGACAAAGGCCATTGCTGGACGAGGTCCTCGCCCAAGTCCTCAAAAGAAACAAGTCATTTTCCAAGTACCGTGTGAAGAAGACGAAGCTGATGATGATGAACTTGCAGAAATCATCAGAGACAGGCAAGTCAGGGCCGCTAGAGCCAAAGGATCAGAGGTGCAACTGCTTTTGGATCCCAAGTTGATCCTCGACTACATTGATGTCTGGCACAAGGACCCCAACACTCCCTTGCCTGACTTTAAGCTGACTCCTGGCCAGAGTCACATGCTGACCCACTTCATTCAAGAAGAAAAGTGGAAATTTGAGAAGGCCAGGCAGATCAAGAAAGCGCAGTACAAGAAAGAGCCCTATCTAAAGAAAAACGTTGTCTCTATGACAACTGAAGAACTTGTCACTATTCAGACTGAGATTAAGAAACTCAGTGATGACTTTGACGCATATCGCGCTGATTGGCTTGGAGCCAAGGTTTGTTTTGTGAAACTTGCGGATAACTTTACTTCCAATGTTGCAGCCCCAACGCAACAGGAAATTCCTCGGGCTGAAGCATCTGCTCAGCCTACTGAAGAAAATGCCAGCACCGCGGATGACAATCAGGATGCTGAAGAAAACGTGATTTCTAGGGCGGATGACTGCATTCCAGCCACTGAAGAAATTGCCAGGCCACCCACTAGTGGTCCGCCTAAAGAAACTGAAGAACTCAGGACAACTGCATCAGTTGTGCCTAAAGAAAATCAACCAAATTCCTCAGCTGCTCCTGCACCAACTTCAACTCCAATCCTTCCATGTGCATCGGATGTGAAGAAACCAAGGCTGCAGAGCATGCTGCAGTGAAGAAAAGGAAAGCATCAGCTGCTTCAGATTCTTCAGCTCCGAAGAAAATGAAGCCTATGACAAGTTCATTTGCAAATCCGATTGATGTTGTTCCCATCTCAACCAGGCCATCAAAGGACCTTGTTCCTTTTGATGAAGAATATGTGATCCCCAGCGGATCTGATAAAGAAACTCCTTCTGCTGCTTCGTCCGAACCGTTGGATGAAGAAATTGAAGTGGATGTGATTCCTTCAACACCTATCATCTCCTCGCCTATGCCTCAGTTCACAGCTGAAGAGGCTAGCGTTCAAGAAATGGAAGATGAAGATGTGGACATTGGCTGCTCCACACCCGTAATCAGTGATGAATTCTAGGAAAGTCAGCATCCAAACTCACCAATGTTTACCCCTCTACAGCAAATTCCTCAGTCCCCCACACAAACTGTACATATGGGCTCTGAAGAAACTCATCCCACTGCATCTGTCCATGAGGAAATTCCAGCCACTAGCACTGAAGAAACTGCTGCTGCTGAACAACCAACGACGCAGACTGTCACTGAGGAGGAACTAGAAATTCCTCAGCCTGAAGAACCTGCGATTGAGATTCCTGAGGTCGTGATGCAACTCATTGACACTCCTCTGCCGAAGCCAAAGGACCCATTCTCACGCAAGAAATAGTTCAAGGCTGATGATTTCTTCGGCGAGCACGTATTCTTCGAAGATTACAACCCATATAACTCTGCTCGCATTAGGAAGAGGCGTTTCTGGACTGCTAGTCAAGCCAATTTCTATTCCTCAGTGCTGTTCAACAAGGAGAAGATCTTCTACCATGAGCATATTCCTCACGTGGATATGGAATCTCTTCCATGCTTCGCACCAGTCCTCAGTGTTCTTCGCGACACTGGACTGCTAAACTTTTGCTCTAACATCTGCGATTGGAATGAAGAACTAATTCTTCAATTCTATGCAACGCTGCACATCGCTGGAGATGCTGAAGATGTGAATTCCTGGGTGTTGGACTCGATGTCTGAAAACACTCACTACACTGCACCAGCCTCTGAATTGCTTCGTGCTCTACCACTCAGTCCTCCCCTTGAAGGTCGCTGCATCTAAAGTGAACCTGAGCTCACACATCATTACATGCAGGTGCTGATGAACCCTTTGAAGCCAGGCCAGGCACGAAGAACCAAATTCCTCATGAAGGAATTGTTGTACGTGCCCAGAACTGTCTATCGTATTCTTACGAGGACAATCAGTCCTATCAAAGGCCATGACTCATCTGATGAGGAAATTGTTGGCATCATGAAGAATCTGGTATTCAACATCGTTCATGGCATTCCTGTCAATTATCACGATTTCTTCATGAGGACTATGGCCAATGTTGCACTGTCTCCGTTTGAGCTGAAGCCTTATGCACCTTGGATTATGAGATTCCTCAGGACAAGGTCTTCACTCAACTACAAAGCTGATTTCCAGAATCACCTCAGCTACTTGCCCCCAATTGAAGTCCTCAAGCAGACATATTCCTCAGTTGATGGAAAGGGCAAGGCACCAGCTGTAATAGATGAAGGCATTCGTCCATTGGATGGTCAGTTTCGCAAAGCTGCATCTTATTCCACCAATGATGACTCTGCCACACATGACTCTGCCAATGCACCCAAGTCCACTCCTCAAGCCACTGCTCCGCGCGTGATGACTGACCGTGAACTTCTGCTTAGTCTTCACCAGAAGGTGGATGGAAATCACAAATGGGTTAAGCGTCAGTTTGGTTCACTTCTTCACAACATGACTGCCACACACAATGCAGTGAAGAAAAACCACTACTACCTCCATCAAGTCTTCGGTCGCACCTCGGCAATCCTGTCACATCTGTATGGTGAAGAAGATCTGAAGAAAATGGGTCTCAAAGAAGATTTTGACTGGTCTGCACCTCCACCGAAGAAATTCAAGAAGGTCAAGGTTCCTTCTCTGGTGGCCAGCTCATATTCTTCATCGCGTGACACTGATGAAAATGAAGACTTGGACGACACTGCGGCAGGCCCTACTACAACAAACAACCCCAACAACGCTGGCGCTCCTTCATCAACTTGATATTCTTCAGGGGCGTTAGTCCTCATATTCGTTCATTTTGGTCATTTGATGATAAAGGGGGAGAATTTTGAGTTAGTCTTCAAGCGGGTCTTTCTATATGGGTGTTTTTTGTTAAATTACAACTCTCGTTCTTCTGCGACTTTATTGGATCGAGTTGTAAACTTAAACCCGATGGTGCTCTGATACTCTTGATACGTTTTTTTTTTGCATGCTTATTCCTCGTTAATATTATTGCATGCATGCTGAATTACATCAGTCACCATATTTCATCATGCATTTCAAATTCTTCACTATTATATATCAAATGCGTGTATGAATTACAAGATATAGGGGGAGATCTCCATGAATCAACTCTTCAAGTGTGCATTGCTTCCAAAGCAAATTCCTCACTATGCACATCTTCAGGGGGAGTTCTTCTATATCTTGCAATCAAATTCCTCAATATTAGTAGTTACACTTCATATGTTTATCCCCGTTGAAAACTTAACCTATATTGTCATCAATCACCAAAAAGGGGGAGATTGTAAGTGCATCTGGTGCCCCTTAGTGACTTTGGTGTATTGAAGACTTATAGGTTAAGGGACTAATGCGTTTGTGAGTGTACACAGGTCTATAAGTCTATGAGGAGTTTGATATTTACAGAGAAAGTCGACCCCCTAAAAATGAAGTTCTTCGTCTGAAGACTTTGGTATTCTGAAGACTTTCTGAAGACTTTGAAAGTGGAGAAAATGGTGTGACCGTGAAGACTTGGTATTCATTCGAGGAACATGAAGCGTGAAGACTTTTGTTTTCGTAGTTTCATTTTCTCTTTCTTGAGTCATAGGAAACACCGTACTGTTAAAGGGGGTCGAGGAAATACTAAGGAAAATTTCCATGTGATGCTCAACTCAAAATCCTACACCTACCAATCCCTTTGAGTGAAGCCATTGGAAATCTCATACAGTTCAGTCAATTTCTTCAGTGACAGAGACGAAGTTCTTCTGGTCTCTGAGGAATTTGTCCTGACTGAGGAGTTAGGAATTCGCCAGTGCGGATTGCCTACACAGTGAGGAACATGATAGCCCTGAGGATTTTTCTACTCAAAATTCCGACCGTTGCTGTGCTATGCGCCAGCTGTCCCAAAATATCTATCCACCTAACGGTCATATCATTGAAGGGCATTTATGTCTTATCATGTCGGGCTGCTCCCTAGGCTATAAATAGCCGCCCCCTACAACCACTAGCTGGTTGGCTGCTCTGAGAGAAACTGACACTTGTCATTTGAGAGCAACCCATCCTCTAAGGACTTTGAGCGAAAATCATCAAGTGAGGAAAAACCAAAAACCCAAAACCCAAACACCTACAAACCCCAAGTGATTGAGCATCACTAAAGAGATTGATCCTGCATGGATCCGACGCTTGTTACCTTTGAAGATTGTGCTTCTTTCAGACGGTTAGGCGTCATGGTCTAGAGCATCCAAGAGGAATTGTGGATCGCCGAGTGACCAAGTTTGTGAAGGTTTGGAAGTCGCCTGAAGACTTACCACGAGTGATTGGACGAGGTCTGTGTGACCTTAGTTCAAGGAGAATACGGTGAGGACTGGGTGTCCTGAGCTGCGTGTTCAGGACTGGGTGTCCGGGACTGTGTGTCCTCGAGTTTAAATACTCAGCCGCTCCAACCAGACGTACAACTGAGACAGCAGTTGGAACTGGTCTGCCAAATCATTGTCTTCACCAAGCTTACTAGTTCTATTCCCTCAACTCTTTCATTTCCTCATAATTGTGTTGTGTGTTTGTTCATATCTGTGTTTGAAGACTTTGATTGAAGACTTTCTCAATTTCCTCAGTTCAATTTCTTCAGTCTGTTTGTCTTCATCCTGTGTTATCCTGTGATTACACTTCTTGTACTCTGTGCGTGTCTTCATTTCATCATGATGACTATGCTTGTATTCTGTTATGTTTACTTTTGAGTACTTATTCCGCTGCTAGTAGTTCTTCGCTAAGGAATTTCCTCACCGGCAAATTCCTCAGTGAAGAATTTCATAAAAATCGCCTATTCACCCCCGCCCCTCTAGTCGATATAACGCACTTTCAAAACATGGAGGAACAAATTCTTCCTGAGAAGCGATGATATGTTGAGCAAGTAATGAATCGTGCTCCTTCTGAAGATCTTCATAACTCACTCTTATCTTTTCAAGATCTTGCTTTCTTTGAAGAAATTCATAAGAAAGCTTCTCATGATCAGATAAGAGAGTGTTATGATGACTTTGAAGATTGTCAAACCTAGTCTAAAATCTCTGAAGATTTTCAGTCAAGGCTTTAGTGCGATCCATTTCTTCACCCAACATATCATCACTTTTGTCTAGCATGTTTTGAACCTTTTCTAAAGCTCTTTGTTGTTTTACAGCAATCTTAGCAAGTTTCGAATAGTTGGGCTTAAGGTTTTCATCAGATTCATCCTCACTTGATTCAGATGAGGTATATTTGAGTACCTTGGCACCCTTTTCCATGAAGCAATAGGTGGGAGCATAGTCATCATCCCCTTCATCAGCTTTGTTGGTGAGGTCATTTTCTTCAGTGTTGAAGATAGACTTGCTGACGAATGCAGTAGCGAGAGCTAGGCTCGCCACTCCGGATTCGGACTCCTCAGATGACTCCTCTTCCTCATTTTCTTCAGATTCAGCCTCAGAGTCAATTTCCTTGCCAATGAATGCCCTGGCCTTCTTGGAGCTGCTCTTCTTGTGATATGAAGGCCTTGAGGATTTTGATGATGAGGATTTTGTGGATTTCTTCTTTTTCTTCGCATCATCAGAACTGTAATCATTGTATTTCTTCTTCTTTGATTCCTTTTCCCATTGAGGACAATCTTGAATGTAATGTCCAGGCTTCTTGCATTTGTGGCAGAGCCTCATCTTGTAGTCACTGGATGAGGAATCACTACTCCTTGAGGGTCTTCCAAGGCGACCACGTCTTGAGAACTTTTGGAACCTCTTCACAAGCAGAGCCAGATCATGGCTTAGTTCTTCAGGATCACCAAGGCTGCTACCAGAGTCTTCATCTTTGGACTCAGATATTGCCTTGGCCTTCAGTGCACGTGTTCTGCCATAGCTTGAACCATAGAGATCTCTCTTTTCAGCAAGTTGGAACTCATGAGTATTTATCCTTTCAAGAATGTCAGCGGGATCAAGTGACTTGTAATCAGCACATTCTTGTATCATCAATGCCAGAGTGTCAAATGAGAAATCAAGCGATCTCAGCAATTTCTTCACCACCTCATGGTCGGTGATGTCAGTGGCACCAAGTGCTTGAAGCTCATTTGAGATGTCGGTGAGGCGATCGAAGGTTTGTTGAACATTTTCATTGTCGAGTCTTTTGAAGCGGTTGAAGAGATTGCGAAGAACATCAACTCGAGAGTCACACTGAGTTGAGACTCCTTCATTCACTTTGGACAACCTGTCCCAGATAAGCTTTGCTGTCTCCAAAGCACTCACTCTGCCATACTGTCCTTTGCTCAGATGGCCACATATGATATTCTTCGCTTGAGAGTCGAGTTGCTTGAATCTCTTCACATCAGCAGCATTCAGAGAAGGTGTGACTGAGGGAACACCATTTTCCACAACATACCAGAGATCGTTATCAATTGCTTCAAGATGCATTCGCATCTTATTCTTCTAGTAGGGGTAGTCCGTCCCATCGAAGGTAGGACACCCAGCAGAGACCTTGATCATACATGCGGTCGACATAACTAAAACTCCAGGCGGTTAAACCAAAATCACACAGAACAAGGGAGTACCTTGCTCTGATACCAATTGAAAGTGTGTTATATCGACTAGATGGGGTAAATAGGCAATTTTTATGAAATTCTTCACTGAGGAATTTGCCGGTGAGGAAATTCCTTAGCGAAGAACTACTAACGGCAGAATAAGTACTCAAAAGTAAACATAACAGAATACAAGCATAGTCATCATGATGAAATGAAGACAGGCACAGAGTACAGGAAGCGTAAGCACAGGATAACATAGGATCAAGACAAACAGACTGAAGAAATTGAACTGAGGAAATTGAGAAAGTCTTTGGTCAAAGTCTTCAAACACAGATATGAACAAGTACACAACTCAATTATGAGGAAATGAAAGAGTTGAGGAAATGGAACCAGTAAGCTTGGTGAAGACAATGATTTGGTAGACCAGTTCCAACTGTTGTCTCAGTATTACATCTGGTTGGAGCGGCTGAGTATTTAAACTTGAGGACACACAGTCCCGGACACCCAGTCCTGAACACACAGCTCAGGACACCCAGTCCTCACCGTATTCTCCTTGAACTAAGGTCACATAGACATCGTCCAATCACTCGTGGTAAGTCTTTAGGTGACTTCCAAACCTTCACAAACTTGGTCACTCGGCGATCCACAATTCCTCTTGGATGCTCTAGACCATGACACCTAACCGTCTGGAAGAAGCACAGTCTTCAAAGGTAACAAGCGTCGGATCCATGCAGGATCAATCTCTTTAGTGATGCTCAATCACTTGGGGTTTGTGGGTGTTTGGGTTTTGGGTTTTTCCTCACTTGATGATTTTCGCTCAAAGTCCTCGGAGGATGGGTTGCTCTCAAATGACAAGTGTCAGTTTCTCTCGAAGCAGCCAACCAGCTAGTGGTTGTAGGGGCGCAGCTATTTATAGCCTAGGGAGCAGCCCGACATGATAAGACATAAATTCCCTTCAATGATATGACCGTTAGGTGGATAGATATTTTGGGACAGCTGGCGCATAGCACAGCAACGGTCAGAATTTTGAGTAGCAAAATCCTCAGGGCTATCATGTTCCTCACTGTGTAGGAAATCCGCACTGGCGAATTCCTAACTCCTCAGTCAGGACAAATTCCTCAGAGACCAGAAGAACTACGTCTCTGTCACTGAAGAAAGTGACTGAACTATATGAGATTTCCAGTAGCTTCACTCGAAGGGATTGGTAGGTGTAGGATTTTGAGTTAAGCATCACATGGAAATTTTTCCTTAGTATTTCCTCGACCCCCTTTAACAGTACGGTGTTTCCTATGACTCAAGAAAGAGAAAATGAAACTACGAAAACAAAAGTCTTCATGCTTCATGTTCCTCGAATGAATACCAAGTCTTCAAGGTCACACCATGACTCAAGAAAGAGAAAATGAAACTACGAAAACAAAAGTCTTCATGCTTCATGTTCCTCGAATGAATACCAAGTCTTCAAGGTCACACCAATTTCTTCACTTTCAAAGTCTTCAGAAAGTCTTCAGAAATCCAAAGTCTTCAGTCGAAGAACTTCATTTTTAGGGGTCGACTTTCTCTGTAAATCTCAAACTACTCATAGACTTATAGACCTGTGTACACTCACAAACGCATTAGTCCCTTAACCTATAAGTCTTCAATACACCAAAATCACTAAGGGGCACTAGATGCACTTACACTTTGCCACAAATACAATGTCAACTACATGATCATGCAAAGCAATATGACAATGATGGAGCGTGTCATAGTAAACGGAACGGTGGAAAGTTGCATGACAATATATCTCAGAATGGCTATGGAAATGCCATGATAGGTAGGTATGGTGGCTGTTTTGAGGAAGGTATATGGTGGGTGTATGATACCGGCGAAAGGTGCGCGGTATTAGAGAGGCTAGCAATGGTGGAAGGAAGAAAAGTGTGTATGATCCATGGACTCAACCTTAGTCATGAAGAACTCATATACTTATTGCAAAAATCTACAAGTTATCAAAGCAAAGTATTACGCACATGCTCCTAGGGGGATAGATTGGTAGGAAAAGACCATCGCTCGTCCCCGACCGCCACTCATAAGGAAGACAATCAATAAATAAATCATGCTCCGACTTCATCACATCACGGTTCACCATACATGCTGCTACGGGAATCACAAACTTTAACACATGTATTTCTCAAATTCACAACTACTCGACTAGCATGACTCTAATATTACCATCTCCATATCTTAAAACTATTATCAAGTATCAAACTTCTCATAGTATTCAACACACTCATAAGAAAAAATTTATTAATCTTGAATGCATAACATAATTAAAGAAAATTACCATGCTATTTTGTAGGACTCTCAAAATAATCTAAGTGAAGCATGATAGAACAATAGTTTCTATAAAATAAATCCAACGACGTGCTCTAAAAGATATAAGTGAAGCACTAGAGCAAAAACTATATAACTCAAAAGATATAAGTGAAGCACATAGAGTATTCTAACAATTTCCGAATCATGTGTGTCTCTCTCAAAAGGTGTGTACAGAAAGGATGATTGTGGAAAACTAACAAATAAAGACTCAAATAATACAAGACGCTCCAAGCAAAACACATATCATGTGGTAAATAAAAATATAGCTCTAAGTAAAGTTACCGATGGAAGTAGACGAAAGAGGGGATGCCTTCCGGGGCATCCCCAAGCTTTGGCTTTTATGTGCCCTTAGATTATCTTGGGGTGCCATGGGCATCCCCAATCTTATGCTCTTTCCACTCCTTGTTCCATAATCCATCAAATCTTTTACCCAAAACTTGAAAACTTCACAACACAAAACTTAAAGTAGAAAATCTCGTGAGCTCCCTTAGCGAAAGAAAACAAAACACCACTTCAAGGTACTGTAATGAACTCATTCTTTATTTATATTGGTGTTAACCCTACTGTATTACAACTTCTCTATGGTTTATAGACTATTTTACTAGCCATAGATTCATCAAAATAAGCAAACAACACACGAAAAACAGAATCTGTCAAAAACAGAACAGTCTGTAGTAATCTGTAGCTAACGCAAGATCTGGAACCCCAAAAATTCTAAAATAAATTTCTGGACTGAGGAATTTATCTATTAATCATCTGAAAAAATAATTAACTAAATATCACTTTCCAAATAAAAATGGCAGCAGTTCTCGTGAGCGCTAAAGTTTCTGTTTTTTACAGCAAGATTAAAAAGACTTTCCCTAAGTCTTCCCAACGGTTCTACTTGGCACAAACACTAATTAAACACAAAAAACACAACCAAAACAGAGGCTAGATAAATTATTTATTACTAAACAGGAGCAAAAAGCAAGGAATAAAAATAAAATTGGGTTGCCTCCCAACAAGCGCTTTTCTTTAAAGCCTTATAGCTAGGCATAATATTTCAATGATGCTCACATGAAAGACAAGAATTGAAGCACAAAGAGAAAATCATAAAACAAGTGACAAACACATCTAAGTCTAACATACTTCCTATGCATAGGCATATTATAGGCAAACAAATTATCAAGGCAAGCAAAAACTAGCATATGCAAGGAAGCGGAAAGAAACAATAGCAATCTCAACATAATGAGAGGTAATTTAGTAACATGAAAATTTCTACCACCATATTTTCCTCTCTCATAATAATTACGTGTAGGATCATAAGCAAATTCAACAAAATAGCTATCACATAAAATATTTTCAACATGATCCACATGCATGCAAAGTTGACACTCTTCCAAAATAGTGGGATTAACATTAACTAAAGTCATGACCTCTCCAAACCCACTTTTATCAAAAATTTCATGAGATTGAACATTCTCCAAATATGTGGGATCGAAAGTTGACACTCTTCCAAACCCACTTTCAATAATATTGCAAACACTATTATCAATCTCATATTCATCATGGGGCTTAAATAAATTTTCAAGATCAAAAGAAGAATCACCCCAATCATGATCATTGCAACAAATGGTATTCATAGCAAAACTAGCATCCCCAAGCTTAGGGTTTTGCATATCATTAACACAACTGACATTAAGAGAATTTATAATAACATCATTGCAATCATGCTTTTCATCGAAGGAACTATTAAGTATGGGTGCAATAGCAACAATCTCATGTTTAACATAAGGAACTATAGAAAATTCATCTTCATAAATATTGGCATCATGGCCACAAGAATAGCAAGCATCATGTTCATCAAGGGATATTTCAATCAAATCATCGGAATCATAATTATCTATATATTCATGCATATCATCATTTTCTTCCGAAGCAACAGTCATTCTTTCAATAAATTCTTTGACATAGACATTATGAGCATACTTTTCATAGCAATATTTAAGTATGTCAAAATTTTCAGATTCATAGAGAGTAATTTCATATTTTTCAATCAAAGAAGCAACTTCATAAGCACCCTTAAAAGCAACAAATTCTTCAATTCGTTCGATATCGTAGTAACTATAAACACCCTTTGCATAAGAAGATAAGATTTCAATATCATTAAACTCACATAGGTAGGGGAGGTGTTTTTTAGGGTTCTTAGAGCAACAAGTAAAATCACAAATTTCACAAAGATTCCAAGCATAACACAACAATTTGTGTATTTGATTCCATAAGAGTCTCCCTTTTAAGACAAATGGTGACGCACAAAATGAGCATGCTCATCTAAAGATTTCCCATCAACTAGGCTAGTTGGGGTATTGGCATGAGCGCATAAGGATCGAAGATGATCTAAGTAGAACACTTTAAGTGGATCCATATCAATAGATTTTTAGCAAGCAAAGATGCAAGCAAATAGAAGGCACATGGAAACACAAACAAGGATACATACGGGAAGAAGGCAAATAGGGAAAGAGAAGGAGGACGGAGAGAGAGGGCGAATAAAACGGCAAGGGTGAAGTGGGGGGAGGAAAACGAGAGGCAAATGGCAAATAATGTAATGCGGGAGATAAGGGTTTGTGATCGGTACTTGGTATGTCTTGACTTGCAACGGCACCACAAATGACTCATTGTCGGGAGTCAAATCTTGACTTGTCTTGCGCGAACCTCCCCGGCAACGGCGTCAGAAATACTTATTGCTACCTCTTGAGCACTGAGTTGGTTTTCCCTTGAAGAGGAAAGGGTGATGCAGCAAAGTAGCATAAGTATTTCCCTCGGTTTTTGAGAACCAAGGTATCAATCCAGTAGGAGGCCGCGCACGAGTCACTCGCACCTACACAAACAAATAAATCCTCGCAACCAACGCGATAAGGGGTTGTCAATCCCTACACGGTCACTTACGAGAGTGAGATCTGATAGATATGATAGGATAATATTTTTGGTATTTTTATGATAAAGAGAAATAAAAGATGCATGTAAAATAAATGGCAAAGGAAATAACTAAGTATTGGAACATTAATATGATGGAAGATAGACCCAGGGGCCATAGGTTTCACTAGTGGCTTCTCTCAAGAGCATAAGTATTTACGGTGGGTGAACAAATTACTGTTGAGCAATTGACAGAATTGAGCATAGTTATGAGAATATCTAGGTATGATCATGTATATAGGCATCACGTCCGAGACAAGTAGACCGACTCCTGCCTGCATCTACTACTATTACTCCACACATCGACCGCTATCCAGCATGCATCTAGAGTATTAAGTTCAAGAGAACAAAGTAACGCTTTAAGCAAGATGACATGATGTAGAGGGATAAACTCATGCAATATGATATAAACCACATCTTGTTATCCTCGATGGCAACAATACAATACGTGCCTTGATGCCCCTACTGTCACTGGGAAAGGACACCGCAAGATTGAACCCAAAGCTAAGCACTTCTCCCATTGCAAGAAAGATCAATCTAATAGGTCAAACCAAACTGATAATTCGAAGAGACTTGCAAAGATAACCAATCATACATAAAAGAATTCAGAGAAGATTCAAATATTGTTTCATAGATAAACTTCATCATAAACCCACAATTCATCGATCTCAACAAGCACACCGCAAAAGAAGATTACATCGAATAGATCTCCACAAGAGAGGGGGAGAACATTGTATTGAGACCCAAAAAGAGAGAAGAAGTCATCTAGCTAATAACTATGGACCCGTAGGTCTGAAGTAAACTACTCACACTTCATCGGAGGGGCTATGGTGTTGATGTAGAAGCCCTCCGTGATTGATGCCCCCTCTGGCGGAGCTCCGGAAAAGGCCCCAAGATGGGATCTCATGGATACAAAAAGTTACGGCGGTGGAATTAGGGTTTTGGCTCCGTATCTGGTAGTTTGGGGGTACGTAGGTATATATAGGAGGAAGGAGTACGTCGGTGGAGCAACAGGGGGCCCACGAGGGTGGAGGGCGCGCCTGGGGGGGTAGGCGCGCCCCCTACCTCGTGCCTTCCTTGTTGATTGCTTAACGTAGGGTCCAAGTCCTCTGGATCATGTTCGTTCCGAAAATCACGTTCCCGAAGGTTTCATTCCATTTGGACTCCGTTTGATACTCTTTTTCTGTGAAGCCCTAAAATAGCCAAAAACAGCAATTCTGGGCTGGGCCTCCGGTTAATAGGTTAGTCCCAAAAATAATATAAAAGTGTATAATAAAGCCCAATAATGTCCAAAACAGAATATAATATAGCTTGGAACAATCAAAAAGACGTATCAGAACACCTTGTGTGCTATCAAACGTCAAAACGTAACTGGGTGATTATAAATATGCTCTACAGGTGTCTTCGATGGTGTTTGTTGAGTTGGCATAGATTGAGATTAGGATTTGTCACTCCGTGTATCGGAGAGGTATCTCTGGGCCCTCTCGGTAATGCAGATCACTATGAGCCTTGCAAGCAATGTGTCTAATGAGTTAGTCACGGGATGATGCATTACGGAACAAGTAAAGAGACTTGCTGGTAACGAGATTGAACTAGGTATGATGATACCGACGATCGAATCTCGGGCAAGTAACATACCGTTGACAAAGGGAACAACGTATGTTGTTATGTGGTTTGACCGATAAAGATCTTCGTAGAATATGTAGGAGCCAATATGAGCATCCAGGTTCTGCTATTGTTTATTGACCGGAGATGTGTCTCGGTCATGTCTACATAGTTCTCGAACCCGTAGGGTCCACACGCTTAACGTTCGATGACGATTTATATTATGAGTTATGTGATTTGATGATCGAAGATTGTTCGGAGTCCCGGATGAGATCACAGACATGACGAGGAGTCTTGAAATGGTCAAGAGGTGAAGATTCATATATTGGAAGGTTATATTCGGACACCGAAATGGTTTCGGGAAGTATCAGATAAGTTTCGGAGTACCGGGGGTTACAGGAACCCCCCCCCCCCCGGGAAGTTAATTGGCCACACATGGGCCTTAGTGAAGGAGAGATGGCCGGCCAGGGAGGTGGCGCCCCCTCCCCCCTTGCCAATCCGAATTGGACAATGGGGTGGGGGCGGCGCCCCCCCCCCTTCCATCTCCTACTCCTCCTCTCTTTTCCTCTTTGCTATTTCGAAAAAGGAAAAAGGAGAGGGGAATCCTACTTGGACTAGGAGTCCTAGTAGTACTCCCCACACCTGGCGCACCCCCTTGGGTCGGCCACCTCCCCCCCCCTTATATATGTGGGAGGGGCACCCCAAAGACACACCAAGTCTTCTCTTAGCCGTGTGCGGTGCCCCCCTCCACAGTTACACACCTCGGTCATATCGATGTAGTGCTTAGGCGAAGCCCTGCGCCGGTAACTTCATCGTCACCGTCGCCACGCCGTCGTGCTGATGGAACTCTCCCTTGTCCTCAACTGGATCAAGAGATCGAGGGACGTCATCGAGCTGAACGTGTGCAAAACGCGGAGGTGCCGTACGTTCGGTGCTTGGATCGGTTGGATCGGGAAGACGTTTGACTAGATCAACCGCGTTACTAAACGCTTTCACTTTCGGTCTACGAGGGTATGTGGACACACTCTCCCCGCTCGTTGCTATGCTTATCCTAGATAGATCTTGCGTGATCGTAGGAAATTTTTTGAAATACTATGTTCCCCAACACAAACTTCGATCTTGGGCAGCAGGGACACAACGGGCACAACCTGAAGCTTGGCAAGAGCGGCCTCTACACTTGCCAAAAAAACTCCCAACTCGTATAATGCAATCGTGAAGCTCAGCGTGGAGTAGCTCAGTCTGCTCCACGAGGACGGGATGCAACGCCGCATCAACCGGTGTTGCATCAATAACTAATGCAGACGATGAGGTGGATGGTGGAGCAGCATGTCGTGGTGTCGTAGTCCGGTCGATGCGGTGTTGTGCACAACAAAAACGCGCTTTCTGGCCAAATCGGAGGCATCCCATGCACCAGAATGGGTCCCTGCACTTGTGAGCATGGTGACCCTTGGAGAGCCACTGGGAGCAACGGTCTCTTAGCCACGCTGGCCGAGCAGTGGACGCAAAGGCACTGGAGGGCACGGGAGGTGGCGAGTGGCGCCCTGATATAAGGTGCCACCCATCCAGACTGATATGTCCCAAACATATCTACTTTTCTAAACATTTTTGCTCTTATTTTGGACTCTTATTTGCATGATTTGAATGGAACTAACTCGGACTGGCGTTGTTTTCAACAAAATTGTCATGGTGTTCTTTTTGTGCAGAAATAAAAGTCCTCGGATTGGGCTGAAGATTTAAGGAGAATATTTCCAGAATATATAAAAATATTGGCGAAGAGAACTACTGGAGGGGGACACCCAAGAGCCACAAGCCCAGTGAGCTTGTGGGCCCCTGGAGCCTCTGTTTGCCCCAAGTCCAACTCTATAAGTACCGTCTCGTGGAGAGAGAAATAGAGAGAAGGAATCATTGTGTTTTATGATATGGAGCCGCTGCCACCTTCTGTTCTTTATCAGGAGGGCTGATCTGGAGTCCGTTTGCGGCTCCGGAGGGTGGAATTCGTTGTCGTCGTCATCACCAACCCTTCTCCATCAACAATTTCATGATTCTCACCATCGAGAGTTAGTAATTCCTTCGTAGGCTTGCTGGACGGTGATGGAGTTGGATGAGATTTGTCATGTAACTGAGTCAATTTGTTAGGGCTTGATCCCTAGTATCCACTACGCTTGTCACTAGGGCCCGAGTGCCATGATTTCATATCTGAACCCTTTATATTTTCATGAATATATTTGAGTTCTTTATCCTATCTTGCAAGATGTATGCACCTATTACGTGTTATGATCCGCATACCCCAAGGTGACAATAATTGGGATTTTCTTTTCGGTGATTATTATAGTACGAGGAGTTCATGTATTCACTAAGTGATAATGCTTTATTACAGTTCTCTATTAAAGGAGGCCTTAATATCCCTTAGATTTTCTTATGGACCCCGCTGCCATGGGAGGGTAGGACAAAAGATATCGCGCAAGTTCTTATTATAAGCATGTATGGCTATATACGGGACACATGCCTACATTACATTGATGGATTAGAGTTATTGTGTATCGCTCTAGGTTGTGAATGGTATATGATGAATATCATCCAACACAAATATCCATCGTTGATCCAATGCCTACGTTTTTCTCATATTGATCTTTGCTAAGTCACTTTCGTTGTTGCTACTGTTGCAATCACTACAAATTGCTATTGCTACTGTTCTTGTTATTATTGCTATTGTGCTACTAAACACTTTGTTGCAAAAATATAATTTCCAAGGTGTGGTTGACTTAAAAACTCAACTGCTAAGGTTCATAAATATTCTTTGGCTCCCCTTGTGTTGAATCGATAAATTTGGGTGAAATACTACCCTTGAAAACTGTCGTGATCCCCTATACTTGTGGGTTATCAGCCGCACACGGGAATATCGGGCCTTGCATCCCGAACGAAGCAGCCACGCAAATCACCCCAACCTAGACGTGCCAGAGGTGCACCGTGCCCTTAGGCGGAGTCACGTGGCAGCCGCAGCGAGATCCGAGTAGCAATGGCCAATGCCAGAGGGGCCAATAGCTTGCTGGGAGCAGAGGCCACGGGGGCCATGGCAGCAGGATCCAGGTCCCCTTGGACTGGATGCAGGGACCTGCATGGTACAACGCAGGGAGGTGAAGCAGCTAGCCATTGGAGGGGCCTGAGGTGGCAAGCGGTGGTGTCGGAGTGGTCGCCGCCGCATGCAACGATAGGCTCCCACCAGCGGCCGGCTTGGCCGCCATATCAGGACCTGGCAGGGGCGGACGCGACGGCAGACGGACAGTGGAGGCGTCGGCCAGAGGAGCGGAGGGTGGTGGGGTGGTGGGGTCAAAGATGGCATTGTGGTGGGGTCGGCGGGGTGAGGGGCCCATCGGCCACCCACAGGTGGGTCGGACCTACGAAGAGCAAGTGCGGCGGCGGAAGCTTCGGTCATGGTGCGTGCGTCACTACCCAAAGATGCAGCCGCTAGCTTGGGAGAGAGTGTCACCAGGGGCGTCGCCAAGAGCCCACCAACCCCAACGGCAGTAGCAGAGTCGCGGACAACCGTCGGCGGCGGTAGGAGCGTGGAGACCCGATCTAGATCCCCCCGATCCTGACTGAAAGGGCAAGGGACGCAGGCTCCAGATCCTCCCGATCTGGACTGGGAGACCTGATCTGGGGGCGGCAACGCGGCCAGCGGCGGAGGCAACGCGCCCGAGGCGGCTCTAGCCAGCAGGGGAGCAGCAGCAGCGATGGACGGCGGGGCCAGAGTGACCGCCGCCGTGAGTGACGCAATGGGTTGCGAGAGCGCTCCCATTTCTTTTCCTAGTATAAGAGACTGATTTGGCTTGTGACATAAAATCATGAATTTACAAAAACTATTACTCCCTCCGATCCTTATTACTTGTTGCAACTTTAGTACAAACTTTGTACTAAAGTTGCGACAAGTAATATGGATCGGAGGGAGTAGTGTACTTATGTGAACAATAATCAAAGTTTCACAATGAAAACCATCCTTGTGTCTAAAGAGTCGTCCACATGGGTAAACAGCTTGTGATTGGAACTGAGTTAGCGTGACATATGCCTTCACACCATATGAGAAATTAATGTAATTTCCTTGTGGAAGACAAAATAAGAGCATTGCAACAAAAAAAGAGTTTGGTGGTTGGTGCAATGCGCCTGTCAGCAAAGGAATGTTTAGGTTGAAAACTGCAAGATCCGCTACTGCGCTATCATTCTGTTCCACACGGCCGGCCGTACATAAGAAAAAGTTTCGGCGTTTCCCCGTCATCGCCCTGCAGGCGGCCATTGGTGGTTACTGGTCGCTCGCTAGCTTTGATTATTGCGTGGAAGCCCCTCCGTACTGCGTCGTCGTGTTGACGACGGTGACGCCGGCGGCGACAGGGACAGCTACCGTGAAAGCTCAAGATCGCCCATAAAAGTGGCTGCGATCTTCCAATGATTCTTGGCAGGAAAGGCTGTGATGTGTGGTGACTGATGAGCCGTGGCACTCGCCATCAGCCTTTACTTTTGTCTACGTGTGCTTGATGTTCCATGTTGCCAACAGAGGATACGTCAAAGATAAAGATTGTCAAAGCTACAACTGTTTTCCTAGGATAATAGAGGTTAGGTATTTTGACTAGGTTAACGCAAAGTACTATTATTCTTTAGGGTTTCCTTCGTTCGATTAAAGGATTTATGACATATTCAAATCAAACAAGTCATGTACAAAGAAATTGTCAAACTATATTTTGAATCATGGCGTTGCAAACTATATGGGGAAAAATCATCCTCCTTCACTACATTTCTACTGTCCCCAACCTAAAAGACTCATATGTTTTTATGGTGCAGTCTCAGACATCATTTATGTCTCTAGTACTCCCGCCGTCCGGAAATGCTTGTCCTATAAATGGATAAAATAGATGCATTTATAACTAAAATAAGTCTACATACAATCATTTCTAGGACAAGTATTTTCGGACGGATGGAGTATAGTATTAGAGATGGCATGGCATCGTAGTCTAGTTGTTTACCTTGATGTTTTGATAATCCTGCAAAAGAAGAAGATCATTGTAACCTCCTAATTTTGTTGGTACTCCCTCTAATATAAAACCGGGTGATGCCTCGTGCATTGCTGCAAGAATTGGTTGTAATAAATTTCAATGAGATTTGATTGTGTTAAACATGAATATTTGAATTAATAATATATGAATTAACACTAAAAATGCATGTCGTATATCCTATTTGATTATTGTATACTTGAAAATATTTATTAAATATAAGTAGTGTAATATGATGGAAAACTTGTCCATGTATTTTGTGATAAACCTTTGATGAGGTGGCATATATGGTGAGGTGGGATGTGTGCATGTTGAGATAAATATAAGTGGTGGGGATCAAATAATAATGGAAAAAAATATTTGATGTGGGCCTCTAATGAGGTGACATGTGTGCATGTTGAGACAAACTACTTAGATATGTGCATATTAGTTTTGCTCTAAATCAAATTATGTAGAGTTTGAGCAAGTTTATAAAAAGAAATATCAGCATCTACAAAACGAAACTTGGTCAAACTTTGTCCTAATGCACATTTGGTTATGTATATGTTGATATAGTTCGCTATAAATTTGATTAAAATTTACCAAATTTGACGTTGGACAAAACTAATATACAGTGCATTTTACAATTTAAATAGTACAAAGGTATTTCCATTGTGGAAATCAATACCAACTTGGTGGCTATTTGTTTACATCACTATTGCTTCTAGCGAACTCGAATCGCAACGCCATTTTCCCTAGCCGCGCCTGATCTGGCATACTCACTTTGGCCCATTTCATCCTCCTCCTCCTCCAATTATCTTTCATCCTCTTCCCCCGTCCGCACCTAGACCGTTTGCTTTAGTCACACTGTAATCCCAAATTGGAGCGGGAAGCCAAGGAAGTTTCTACCTGACATGACTGCAGATCAATCATCCGCCCTGGTTGGTATTATCTTAGTCGTGTCAGTGTGTGACTATGTATTTTTACCTACTATACTCTGTAAAGAAATATAAGAGTGTTTAGTATTTGTGTGTAGCATTCATATGCATATTAAGTTTCTTAACTTATGCAGAAGATGGTTGTGACTTGTGTGCCTTTGGTGCAACATTTGTAGTTGATAAAACGTCATTTATCAATCAAAGAGAAAAGGTCACTACCGTAACTCTCGTGCAAGAATAAATTGGTAATACGTGCAAAACCCAGGCTATGTAGGGTCGGTCGACCGAGCTGGCCATTGGCCACATGGCACGCGCGCTCTACAGGATGGAGTAGTTCACAGGAGGACAGCGACTGGAAAGCTGTTACTAGCATCCAAGCACACGCATCAAGAGGAGGCGCACATTCACATAGGATTCGTCCTTCCTTTCCTTCCTCCGCCCGCCGGGGAAGTAGCGTCAATGGCACCCGTGACTACTGACCGTGGGCGATATTATGCAAGTCTCGTGGGGGGAGGTTCTCCCCCGGACGGGCCAAACAGGCCGAGACACCGCTAGAGACAAGCGACATCGCGTCCCAACCAATCTCGATGCCTAAAGAAGTCCTCTGATTTGCAATCGCAGCGTACTCCATTGCCCTTTTTTCTCTATAAAATCTATAGGCCTGCTGCCTCTCATACTATAGGGTTTGATGGCGCAGCGCTGTGTCGGTCATGAGAAAGATACTGGACTGTCATGTTCTCGGCTCTCGGGAGGGAGAGCTGATCAGAGTATCAGAGAGAAAGGTCGCAGGAGTTCCCAGGTTACGGACGTGAATATGGTTGGGTTTTTGCGACGGAGCATCTTTGCTCCTGCGCGCGGCATACGCACGTCCGTCCCACGGTTGACGAGAGACCACGGGACGATTAGGGGAAGGGCAAAGATTCTCTGGTCTGCGGGGGAGTACCGATAAACATTCAGAGTTGATTACAGATAAATCGTCAGGGTTCAGATATTCAGGCCACATGCATCCATGCATGCCTCGTACAGTACATACTAGTATGTACGTTGGAGTGAAAGTAAGAAATGAAACACTTGCTTGCTGCTTTGACATCTGCATGTGCACGTGCATGCATCTCAGATTACTACGTACTACGTACGTGTATACTTATACTACAGTTGGATTTGGTGCGTTGATTTGATCAATGAAACTACCAGAGCAGCTCGACAGCGCGGCCACTGCATGCGTGGAAAACCTCGGCAGAAGCTGTGCGCACCTTCACTGTGTTGTTTCTTTTGCCTAGAAGCATCACGCACACCTTCCAGTAGGACCTGAATGATGTGCAGAAAATAACAAAACAAGTTTACAAGTATAGCCGAAATTTCCTTAAGTTCTTTTCTCCTGTGATTTGCTGATGCGTCCTTGTGTTCTGTAATTGTGTAAAAAAGTCTCATCTTTGTTATGTACTTTCATTTAACTCGGCTCATTTTTCTCTGTGTTGTACTCCTAAAATTTGGCAAGTTTCGAGTTCTGACTTAGAGTGCTCATTCATGTTCTCTTTTTTGTTAGCTTTTAGTTAGCTGAATTGAAGAAGCTAGTAAGCCTGCAGCGGCCGGGATGATCTTGAGGAGACATGATGAAAGAGTTATTTTTGTAGTGTGGCAGTGTTTATTTAACTACAATGATGCTTTGGAGGCAGAGTTGCATGCGCTAATGCAAGGTATGGCGGTGGCGGTGCAGCATGGCAATGATCCTATCATAGTTCAATCGAACTCCTCGGAGGCATTGACGGCCCTAACCGGTGATAATCTGTCCCGATCAGCATACTGGCATTTGGTAGCTGAGATTAAGCGTCTAATGGTAGATTGTGAGTTTATTTCATGGAAACTTATGCGTAAGCAAAACAAGGTAGCAGATCAGTTGGCATTGTATAGTCATATGAAGAGTATTGTTGTATGGCTAGATCGTGGGCCACCATGTATTGAGGAGTTGGTGCCTCTCAATTATAACACTATTCATATGGAATAAAACTCTTTTATCCCCGCAAAAAGAAAACTAGTAAGCCTGAAGAACTGCACAGATTGACATTTATACATCCTGAATATATGACCAAGCAATCTCGCTGATTCATGTGTACTAGTCTGCTCATTCATGTAATATAAATATATTTTATAATAAATATGTTTTCTAATTCCGCGGAAATGTTTGCCATCTATGTTAACCTCCGGTGGAGATTTTGGTTTGTGTTGTATCATATGTGGGCACTGTACTTCAATCTAGACTTACGTGCCTCTATGTTAAATTGTCTTGCATCTTAAATTTCATATTGCCATGTTTTATAAATTATGTGGGTATGCAGCAGCCCACATAATACAACATACATTATGTGAGCTGCACACTTAATCCCACTTAAATAAGTGAACATATGTGGCACGAAGTACTTCTCAAAAAAAATGGCACGAAGTGGGACACCCGCTGGTTGTCCCACCTACAGGCTGAGACGGAGAGTTATCAGCAAAAGAAAAACTGAGCTAGACAGGTGAGAAGGTATCTGCATTTTTGGGGGAGTTCGAGCAAAGGGTCTGGTCGATGTTCTCGTCGAGACATGACGACATCGGTCAGTGCCTAGCTGAGAGCCCATAGCCCTAAGTTGTGGACTAGAGTTTTCAGGGAACACGGTACTTCCTTCGGTCCTTTTTACTCTGCATATTAGAATTCTCTGAAGTCAAACTTCACAAAGTTTAACCGTATTTATATGAAAAATTATCAACATCTGCCATGTTAAATTTATACAATATGAAACTTTAAGTCATGACACATCTATTGATATTGATTTTATATTGTGAATGTTGATACTTTTTTTTATAAAGTTGGTCAAACTTTACGAGACTTGACTTCAGTCAAATCTTATATGCGAACTAAAAAGAACCGGAACGAGTAGAAAGCTAAGCACAGTGCTACTGCAGTGAAGTCAGTTTACACTTTTCTCTACTCTTATAAAAAACCGAGTTGGTGATGATGGTGTGCCTACCATTTTCCAATATAGACCGTTCGATCTATATCTGACGCATAGAAAGCAAACTATGGTAATTTTGCAAAAAGATACTCGCACCTCTCTTCACATTTGCAGATAAGGCCTCCCCTCGTTCATCCTTATCTTCCACAACCTCATTGTTGTGCAATTAAAAAAATGAAGCCTCTCGAACAATCTGGCATGGTTGCCGCTGCCAGCGTAGTCCATCCCCATGTCTCCTCCTCACCTTATCTCGTCTCTTTCTTGAGATATCATTAGTTTTTACACATGAGATTACTCCCGCATGGGTCAATCACAAAACATGTTTTGTAAAAAAATGCACCTTGATGTTCCGTGCAATGCACGTGCATCTTGCTAGTTATCCTAGATTTCACTGTCGGTGCCTACTTGGAATACAGCCAAAGGCTCACCCATGTCAATGTTGTAGTTGCAGATAAGCAGTAGAGCTGAATTACAACGCAGACTTGGAAGAATGCAAATCATCAGCTTGGAACGCAGGAGGGCACAAATGATAGGACTGGTGTACACTTCGCTGTATGCAACCGCCATCCACAACTAGAAACAAAAGCTGGTCAGGTAGAAGCAGAAGCTGAAACTAGGGGGGCTTGCACAGATTCTGAAGCAGTAGCTGCAAGTATGGATCGCACAATGCGAGGGAAAAACTGACCTGGGTCGCCGTATCATTGAAATTTAAGCAGCAAAACTGGAAAATAAAAAAACACTCTGAGGATTATTAGATTTCAGCAAAGGCTAGTCCCATGTACTCCCTCCGTTTTTATTTACTCTGCATATTATAGTTGACTGAAGTCAAACTTTATAAAATTTGACCAAATTTTTAGAAAAAAGTACAAACATTTCCTATAAAAAATCTATATGATGTGAAAGTACATTCAATAATAAATTTAATGGTATAAGTTTGTTATTGTATATGTTAATATTTTTGATTATAAATTTGATCAAAGTTTATAAAGCTTGACTTTGACTAAAACTAATACACGGACTAAATAAAAACGGAGGGAGTATGATGCAAGTCAACAAACAAAAGGACCCCAGCAGATGGCTGCCATAAATACATACGGAGTAACATTTAGCGTCATTAGATCCCAACATGATTATAGACTTTTAAAATAACAGGCAGAAGTCCTTCCCAAACTAGAAATGATTTCAGGGTAGTTCAAATACGACCACAGATAGGTAGACGGTTACAGAGTTTCACACTGCGCAACAACGAAAGTTTTTGCATGGCGGAGATCTCCCAGTGCCACCAATGCAGTGCGGATACTTTTAACACACCCAAACTCAGTCGAATATCTTCAGGTTTGCATAATAGTGTAAACAATGACCATCCGACCTTAACAGTAAAACATGACCCGCTTCACGTTTTCTTTCAGGGCGGGGAGGGGCCTGACAGCAACGTTCCCAAACGGCCTGGTATTGCGTCCACCCTGTGTAGGGCCACGGGCACCGCTTGCCATGGACCCACTGTCAGAGGTATCCGGTTCCATGTAAAACCGAGCCCGGAAGGCTGCCAAATGAGCATAATATGCCGGGGGCACTGCAAGCAAACGCAATAGTCAGAGTCAAATTTTCAAACATTGGTAGTGCAACGCAAGTTTTACGCAACACTGATAGCGTGAGAATCGTATTGTGACTTACCAATTGATACAGAGCGGGTGCACCTAGCATACCTGAAACAGTAGAGATTGTCTTCAGTTGGGGCCAGTTAAACAGAACATTTTAAACTAAAAAAGTTCAAGATAGTAAATTACGTGTAGCACAAGTTGTTTGTTAGAGTTTGCAACTCATCAGCAGTGAATTTGTTCTCGTCCCATAGAACGTGATAATGAGCAGGACGGCTTGTTCCCTGAAAGGAATTAAGAGGTAAATCAGCAATCAGAAATTCGACAAAATGCAGACTGCAAATAAAGTACCAACCTGAATGCCAGCGTGGCTACACAAGTAGAAATCGAACTCGGTCGGATGGCAAATCTTTGAATCAACAACAGTGCCTAGAAATAGATAGAGGTCCATTCCACAAACGTCAGATTCGGAATTGAGTAGCAAAGCAGAAAACAGCTTGTGTGTACAAACAACTAACCAGGCAGTATGTTTCCGCTTCTATCAACAGTACGCTGATCATTGTGGTTATTAGCAAAAAGCCTGGTGTGATGACGCTTCTGGACGACTACAAAAGTAACTGGAGGCTGGTAATTGGGCTCCAAGGACGCACATGCCTACATGTAGTTAAGAAATAACAGTTAGAGATATATGCTGAGTATTGCCAAACAAGTGTGGCTGGTCAGAGTTTATCAAGAAAAAAGCATGAACGAAGCAATTCTACCTTTCTAATGGCATCAAGTTCATACAAAAGAACTTGATAGAACTGTCCCTCGCTGACACCATCCCTGAAAATACTAATTGTTTAATAACAGACAGTTGTGTTTACCAAACATGCCCAAGCAAGGATAAGAACCTGTAAAATATGATTCTCTGGGGTTTCTGTCCAGTTGCCCTCTTGAAAGAAATGAGAAGCTCCCTGCAATTTAACAGAATTTACACTGTTAGCAGCAATAGATACTAGAGGAGTGATGTGTATCATGAGATTACAAAGATCGTACTTGATCATGCCACCAGTCACAGTTCCTCTTTGGGGATCTTGCCATACTTTGAAAAGATCCTGTATCAACTCTTGCCTATGGGCTTGGGCGCTAACTAATCCTGCATACTTAGTGACCTCAGGCCAGTCTTGGGAAGCAACCACCTGAAGGAAAGAATATTGCACGCGATTAGCTTCCAGTACACCTAGCAGGTCCATTGTATCATAGCAGAACTTCAAAAAAATTCATAGTAGCAATAAGTCACTTACAGCAGCAATGGAAGGACTGGAATCTTCTCCAGGATGAGGGTGTGTAACATCAGCACCAAATATTATTGTTGGTCTGTCACTGACAAGGGGAATCCTCCTTGTCAAGGCATCCACAAGTACAGTATTCCTTCCACCCACCTAAAAAGTAGGTAAACATATAACAACCGAGGTGCACAATAAAGATGGAATGGTTGAAGCACAGCGAAATACCTTAACATTAATCTTCAGAGCTACATTTGCAAGATACTGCTTGCTCATCTTAAAAACATGTTTTGTCAGACAACACTGAGATACCAATCCAAGATCAGTCTCGCAAATCCTTTTGAGGTCCCCTGGGAGGGAAAGAAAGATAATAAGCAAAAATATCATCCAGGCAATCTTTAAATGTTGTTTGGAAGAGATCATACCATAAAGAGAACCATTATTGTCAGGCAGTATTACAATTAGCAGGTCAAGTTCTCTTCCCTGGGGTCTGATTATATTCATGGCATCTTGATAACGCGCCTTTAGTGCTCTTTCTACATGTTCAGGTCTCGCAGTAAGTGGGGGCAGCACAGGTTCAGGTGCAAAGTCCTAAGAAAGAGAGAGAAAGTAAGAATTTTAACACCAGAGAATACAACATAAGAGAAGTGAACAGATATATTATGGAAAGCTAGTTTGATGACTCGATCATACCATTCCAGATATTTGGCACATTATAGCAAGCTCATGGCAAAAAACCCTGGCAGCACTATCTTGCACATTCCGAGAGAAGTTTATACATGCCCAGTGACTGACCCTACCACCGTTCACCATTTTCTACCAATGAAAATGAACACATATCAGAACTACATAAAACATAACAAGACTAACAAGACAAAAGGGGGGATATGCAGTAAAACTACAGCCACTAGTACCTAGAAAGTAGATGTAGGTCTAGGTTTAAGAAATGCTAACATCAGAGAGATACCAACCAAAATAGTATATGGTTGGTTAAGGTAAATCATGCAGACTCTTAAAATGTTCACATGTGAAACTAGACGGTCTTCAGGAAATGTGAAGAAATGAACGCAAGAATATGAAGTTAAATAGCATCAATAAAACTCCTTAGTGTAGTATTTAGCAAAGTTGTGTGTTGCAAAGAAGCAGACAATCTAGGTACTGTATGTTATTTTATCTATCTAGCATAATTTTGTTCCAAATTTCTTGCAGTACGATTCTCCACTACTGTTCCCGGTATGGAAACAGGTAGCTGAAGGCCTTTACAAAAATGATATTACCTCCGTCCCAAAATTCTTGTCTTAGATTTGTCTAGATGCGGATGTATCTAACACTAAAACGTGACTAGATACATCCGTATCTAAAAAAATCTATAACAAGAATCTTGGGACGGTGGGAGTAATATTTTAATTTCTGGTGACATTTTATCAAGGTGTACCTTGTTCATCATGTTCCATTGGCCGATCCTGGGCAAGACATCCTTCTCTCTGCCACTATCGTGGTATTTAAGCTAATAAAAAAGGTGTAGTCAGTTGCTACGCACAACGTATGTCCAATATGGTAAGTCAACTGCTGTCTAATCAAGTCTGAATAGACTTACTCTTGGCGGAGGCAGAACACGAGCTTCAACCGATGCAAGTCGCTCATCAATTTTTATGCCAAATTCCTGTGCATATGGATCTTCATAGTATGCATTGTGATGCACTGTCTGGTCAAATATGAAAAGCGAGAGAAGAGATTTAGATAGTCCAGTTTAAATGTATAAAGCTGGTGCAGATTAGAGTGAATCGGTGGGTAGTGTACTAGTGTGTATGAATAATACAGACAAAAGAACAGTTCAGATAAATGGCTCATAGGTCATAGCCTCATAGATAGTTGTCTTCCCAAAAATTATGGTTTTGGCCTTAACAAAAATCTCATCAAACAACTATCATCTTGTAAAACATGCTTGTGGAGGAATTCCAAGAACTTTATAACTTTATAGATTATTTGATTGCAATAGTGTGGATTGAATACATCTAAGTGGAATTTTTTTGTCAAACTGAGGAGAACGCCAAGCAGCACCGCACAAAAAATAGCAAGTGATAGGCACAGCATGTCATAAGGCAATTTTGTAACAGCAGTTATAACAGCTTGCATCAGAAATAATATAATGAACAATCACCTGCAAGATGTCCTTCTCACGCTCTTGAGGGCGCTGGCAAGTCACTTTCAGTAGAGCAGTTATCTGTTTCTCATTCAGTCGTTTCGAGTAACGTTGTCCTTCAACAATCTTACAAACCTGATATTTCAGAGTGATAAACTCATTGAACAACTCGACAAGATGCTGAGACTGGATGTAGCACATAGATGAGCATATCATTTTCAAATCAATGCAAGCGAGATTGTTCAAGATAGTAACCTCCATAGGAAGATAATTAGGCCTTTGCTGATTGCCCACTTGCAAGCAAGGTAGAGTGGTGTGCTGAATATTAAAACCATAGGTCTCCAGGAAGTATTGCACCACAGTCTTCACAGTACCACGATCATCAACAGGGAATCTACCACATGAAACCAACAGGAAATCAAATCACCCACGAACGTACAAGAGCATAAAGATTTCGGTGTATAAAGCGAGGGAAGAAGCACATACGATAGCTCTCGTGTTGCTTGTGAAGTTAGTCCAGATATACGGTATTTCCTACGCATGTTTCCTCGATGTGTAACCTCGACCTTTACACCTCTTAGGGCTTTTTTAATCTGCGGGATGGGGGATAATTATGGTAACTCAGCATAAAGCAAATCCGTTAAAAACAGTGAAACAAGTGGTGAATCAAACCTTCACACGATCTGAATCAGATAGGGGTCTAACTGAGATGTCTCTGCTCAGAAGCTGAGCAACAAAATCAATCACAGGAAGAGGCTCAATAAATGCAGTAGAAGACATATCTGCAAGAATAAACACCATATAAATCATTATGTCAGCAAGACCACTCCCAATATGTAACCTCCACTAAGATGCTCTGTAAAGTGGAACGTTATGTACTCCCTCCGTCCCAAAATAAGTGTCGTTGATTTAGTACAACTTTGTACTAACTTTATACTAAATCAGCGACACTTATTTTGGGACGGCGGGAGTATTACTTTGGGCCACCCACCGTTCATCACAACTAACAAAACAACAAATGAACAGTGACACAGAGGTAAAAAAAAAACATGAGAGGGATATCTAACCAATATTCAGCGAAAGCCCCATCTGTGTAGGTCTTATACTTTGGTAAAATCCACGCCAGCTTTCCAAACCATCACCAAGTTTCTGACGTCTCCCTAAGTTTGGAGAATAAAATGATCGGCCAACTGGAGAATACCTACAGAAGAAAAACACATGGAAATTATAACCCATACAGCCAGAAAAACAATAAAACAAGACATGGTTTGCTAAAGGATACCTGGCAGTAGGCAGTTCACGCAGCACAATGTCAAGCACCTGAAGAGCTTCTTGAGGTGCATCGGGTTGCCTTCCAGCTAGAAACATAGCCAAATGGTGGAGATCAGCACGAGCAGCAAATTTGATCACCACCCTGAATTGTCTCTCATGCCTTAAAACAAAAGGAATGTCAGTACAGAACTACTATGAAGTATGAACACAATGAAGTACAAATGTCACAGCAACAGCATACCTTGGTGCGACTTGACCACCAACAAGGCTTTCTTCTTCGTCATGCAGAGTAATTTCAAATGTCTTTGAAGGAAATGGCAATGGCCCAGCTGTATATAGGCTCTTCCTTCCATCATACGCAGGTAGGCGTCCATCCAATTGAGAATGTCTATAGAGCCTAACAAGTTCTGCCATCACAGCACGATTGACACCACGTGATGTAATCTCTGGAGTTATGGAGACCTGACAAAACAAGATTGTTGATCAAAAATTACAAAATAAAAACTGCAGCGGGGAAAAAGAACTTCATGTAAAGGGCATACATCATATTGGTGAAGGTCTTTATCAGGGAGCTCAGCAAAGAAATGGTTTGCCTTCACGACACACCTATCTCCATGTGTACCCTTTCCAGGGCGCAATGGAAATCTAACTGATTTGCTTGATGCTGGTGCCAGTTGACTGGATTGGCTTGTTGAACTTTGATCAACAATCGCAAGTTTCTGAAACTGTTGCTGGACTTGTCCACTGCTCACCTCTGACACAGGCTGAGAGGATGAGCCAGCTCCCGATGCGGATGGTGAAACCACCGGGGCTTGATATTGGACATGCGGGGCTTGGTGCAGTTCGGGAACTGTTCTTGATGGACCTGGAGGAACGTTACGTCCAGCACTACCTCCCCTATGCCCGCCATAGTATGGCTGCGGCACTCCACCTCTGGGGCGCGGACCACCACGTCCCTGATAGTCACGTGGTTGATATTCAGGTGGGCCACCCCCCGGATGTCCACGCCCCTGATAGTCACGTGGTTGATATTCAGGTGGGCCACCCCCCGGATGTCCACGCCCCTGATAGTCACGATGTTGATATTCAGGTGGACCACCACCTGGATGTCCCCGCCCCTGATAGTCACGCTGTTGATATTCAGGTGGGCCACCACCTGGATAGTGTGAAGCTGATCCTCCATGGCCCTGATAGTGCCCACCGCGGCCCTGGTGTTGCCCCCCACCACGGCCATGCTGTTGAGGTGCCAAACCACGTCCTCCACCATGCTGTTGAGGAGCTCTCTCAGCTCGCTGCGAGGAACCCTGCCCAGAAGCTCCGGAAGCTTCCCCAGAACTCTCTCCAGGGCTGCCAGGACCAGTTCTTTTCTTCCTAACCATGATGGCCGCTGCTAAGACAAGAGAGCGCCAAAATGTAAGATCATGAGAATGTAAAGTATCAAGACTAATACATAATCCCTCCGTGCGAAAAAGCTTGTCCCTCAAATGAATGTATCTAGCATCAATTTAGTGCTAGATACATCCATTTGAGAGACAAGCTTTGGACAAGTTTTTTCGGACGGAGGGAGTATCAAGTATAACTTCATGTAGAATGATGGAATATTAGAATCAAGCATAAACCTAACAAGAGAAACGGAATGGGTGCATTTCTCAATTTACACTCTAGGAAGTGCATATACGACATCACATAGTCTAAACATGTAATCCAACACCTACAATTTGACTGTATCCTCTTATCGCATATACTTCTACCTCACAAACAGGAGCAGCTTATCAACCAAGACATGGTATTAGTCAAGTCTTAAAAAGAAAAAGAAATGGAATGGGTGATGCACAATAGGGTTTGGGTACACATTACTATAATTTGTAAAGAAGACAGCAATAAATTTTCGGTTAAAAGTTGGCATAACTGATGCTTGTAGGGCCAAAGCAAGGCACAAAGGGGATAAAGGAAATCGTGCAACATAATATTACAGAAATACTCCCTCCGTCCCAAAATAAGTGTCTCAAGACACTTATTTTTGGGACAGAGGGAGTAGAAGATAAGCTGTAAAAAATTGCATAAGACTATTGCTAACTGATCAAGTTATCCTAACATAAGGTTGACAGGGCACAAACAATAAAAATATGAACTATATTAATAGGAAGTAAAACTACGCTTATATCAATGAAAACAAGAAGGCTAGGTTAACATGCGGCCATAACATAGTAAAAAAAACTGCTGACAAATGTTAAACAGATTCAGATTGTAAATTAACAATCACAATAAATAAGGTTTTAAAATGTGGTCCATGGCATTCAGGGGTAGGAATATTCAATTGGAAATATTGCAGCTGTAGCTGGCTATCGCATAATCTATGCTAGATGTTGTTGTTTTGATATAATACTTATTTTGCCATAGCAAAATGAGAAAATAGTGAGCTATATTAATCTATAGAGTAGGCACGTAATACACACACGCACGCAAAAGCACACATATATATGCATACAAAAATCATTCTAAACTCCTGGTAGTATGATCCGCTTCTCATATACCTCATAGATGAATTATACCTCTTTATTGCTTTATTATACTCCCTCCGTCCCAAATTACTTGTCTTAGATTTGTCTAGATACAGGTGTATCCAACACTAAACGTGTCTAGATACATCCATATCTAGACAAATCTAAGACAAGTAATTTGGGACAAAGGTGATATTTCATTGGTAATTACTCCCTCTGTAAACTACTATAAGAGCGTTTAGATCACTACTTTAGTTATCTAAATGCTCTTATATTAGTTTACAGAGGGAGTACTAGATGCCCCAAAATGGGTTGGAGAGAATATCACATGGAAGCCAAGTTTCAAAGAAAACTTCATGGAAACCACTTATGAAAGTTTGGAAAAAAACTGAAAAAATATGGGATGTTAAGACGGTGATGTTCTATTGGCAAGTGAAATTTCAAGTTCAAACACATTACCATTTACAAGCTATGGGAAAAACAAATTCAGCCATGAATAGTGACGTTTACTGGTTGACACTATTCATTGCTGCTTTTGCCTTTTTCATACCTCGTAAATGGTAATGTATTTGAACTTGAAAATTTCACATACTAATAGAACATCACACTCTAAAGACCTTGTATTTTTTTGAAACTTCGAAACATCATTTCCACGTGGTTTTCACCGCTTTCCACCAAAACTTGGTTTCCATGTGATATTCTCTCAGTGGGTTATATGGAGAGAAAAAAAATGAGTGTGCATACTTAATATAATTTACTGATATACTTAGTTTTGGCATATATACTACTTTCTGTGCATAAAAAGGGCAAAATGCATAAACTAAGGATGAGTACTGATTTTCTTCATACTACTAGTATGAGGTCCATAGCAATCACAATAAATAAGGCTTTAAAATGTGGTCCATGGCATTCAGGGGTAGGAATATTCAATCAAGAATATTGCAGCTGTAGCTGGCTATCGCATAAGCTATGCTAGATGATGTTGTTTTGATATAATACTTATTTTGCCATAGCAAAATGAGAAAATAGTGAGCTATATTAATCTAGAGTAGGCATGTAATACACACACACACAAAAGCACACATATATATGCATACGGAAATGATTCTACACTCCTGGGGAGTATGATCCGCTTCTCATATACCTCATAGATGAATTATACCTCTTTATTGCCATATTATATTTCATTAGTAATTACTAGATGCCCCAAAGTGGGTTATATGAAAAACAAATGAGTATGCATATAATACAATTTGGTGATATACTTAGTTTTGGCATATAGACTGCTTTTTGTGCATAAAAAGGGTAAAATGCATAAACTAAGGATGGGTACTGATTTTCTTCATACTACTCGTATGAAGTAGCTAAGAATGATTAATGAGTTATACTGAGAATGATAAAGAGGTAGGTGAATCGATTATATCTCTTTATTATTTTTAATATATTTCATTTGTAATTGCTACATGCCCAAGAATGAGTTCGCTTATTATTTTAAACATATTTCATTTGTAAGTACTAAATACCCCAAAGTGAGTAGTATGGAGAAAAAAATGAGTGCATATATACTGATTTTCTGTTCATAAATGCAAAAAGAAAAACAAGGATGTATATACAGACTTTCTTCATACTGCTCGTATTTGAGGTATCTAAAGATAATTGATGAGTTCTATTGAGAATTATCTAAGAATAATTAAGGAGTCCTCTATATATAGCAAACATCGAAATAAACTCAGAGAAGGAATTTGAACCACAGCTAATATTATCAACAATAAATAATAATAAAACTTGAGTGGAATAAGCGAGAACAAAAAGTTACAAATAAATAGCGTACACTAGAGTCAGTATCGGTTTTGGGTTTCTAGCTGTTATGGTGGGATAGCCTCCAACCATGGAATATGTGATGTATCGGTTTTGGGTTTCTAGCTGTTATGGTGGGATAGCCTCCAACCATGGAATATGTGATGTCCAGAAATCTAAAAAGGGGCAGCCCCAGTGCATGTAGTTCCCGCTTGCGCAGGGTCTGGGGAAGGGTCCGACCACTTTGGGTCTATTGTACGCAGCCTTTCCCTACATTTCTGCAAGAGGCTGTTTCCAGGACTTGAACCCGTGACCTCATGGTCACAAGGCAGCAGCTTTACCACTGCGCCAAGGCTCCAGAAATCTATAACAGATTATTTAAATACTCGCCAGACAGGAGAAGAAAAGGTTACCAAAGTGAACGCAATAAAATATCATCTAAGTCATAGCTGCCTCATGTTCCCCTATTTTTTCTAGAATGGCAGGGTGGGAGCCCCACCATGGTTTTATCGCTAACAAAGCAAGACAGAGTTCCGCTCTGAAAGAGAGGTACTGCTCATAGCAATTTCAGTCGTAATTGCAACATAACCGTCCAGAGTTAAAGTATTTGTTTCAAGCCTTTTGGCAAAACCAAATATCAAAATTATTTAAATCATTTCTCACTATTTACTGACAAGTTGTATTATCCAATCCAAGTGATGTTCTCAAACACGTGGACACATAATGAAAAAAACAATTGACTGCCTATACAATAACAGAAACAACCATACTTTCATTTGAACCTCTGTGTTAGCCTGGCTAGCTGAGAATAAAATAACTTCAGCAGATTATATCCTTTGAATAAACAGCAGCACCACAAGAAGTGGGCAAATGAATAATGAAGCTGTATTAAAGCCCAGAAGCATCTATACGAAAAAGGAAAACAGTTTGTGCAATAGATGAAATATGTAGGAATTGATATTGAACACCACCACTACAGCACATAATGAGGACATTCTTATTCTTAGGACCATAAAAAATTATGATTGTTTTGCTAATGTCATTTCTGGGACAACCTCCAGTAAGTTATCAACGCAACGCACCACGAACACAGATTTTCCCAATATATCTGCAAATCGTAGGAGATGCTATATTCCTTGCCGTCTAACGAAGGTACAGGGTACAGCATCCCACTGGGAAACACTTTGCCTCAACCTGGAGTCTAGAGCAGACACGCGTTCTTATGAGGCTGCAGTTCATCCCGACTTGATGACGCGTTTAAACTAGCCACACGATCAGTTATGCTTAGTAACTGAAAACAAGAGCAAAAACAACCCGACTTGATGACGCGTTTAAACTAGCCACACGATCAGTTATGCTTAGTAACTGAAAACAAGAGCAAAAACAACCGTCTATACGCCGATTAACAACACTATGCAGAGCTACAGCAATACAGCATTAAGCACGCGAATAACCAGTCTGAAATTGTCGCATGAGCAACGATATACAGAACCAAACAAAAGTGTACGAGCTCCAAAATTAAGGGGAAATGTGGGACACATCGCATGCCGCATGAGAGCTTAGCGGGGGCGAAAAGCAGGGGATCAGATACCCCAAGCTAGATCCGCTCGAATCCGGCGCCAAACACCACCGATATCCACCGAAAACCTCTCAAATCCGCTTCCAACAAAAGCCTCTCAAAATTCACATAGGCACCGACACGGGCGCGATTCCGCAATCGCCTCCCAATCGACGGAACACGGACGCGCCCGCAAAAAAGCTAGCGAAACGAGCCGGAGAAAGGGACCGATCCAGAGAGCGGGGGTCGATACCTGAGCAAGCAAGTCCGGCGAACGGCGGCGCGGGAGGAGGCGGTCTCCGGAAGCCCTAGGCCTCGTCCGAGCTCCCCCACTATCGCTCGCACTGGCGCTGCTCCTCCCTCTGCCTCCGCCTCCAGTCACCACCCCCCTCGGCTGCTTTTTTGAGGAGGGAAAAGACGACGGCCGCTTGCGGTTAACTAGCAGCAGTGCAGCTCGCTGGGGGGAAAGAGCCGAAGCGATGGCGCAGCGTCAGGGTGGAAGCCCGTGTCATGTCCCGGGCGCGCAACGCGGGGCCGGCGGGTCTAGACTCTAGACCCGGTAACCCCGAGCGGACCCGTTTCCAAGCGAGTTCGTGGTGGGGCCCGGCGCGTACGGACGTGGAGGACGTGGGGGGTTGGCGTATCAATGACAGCGCGGGCCCCGGCGCGGGATTTGGGCCGGATTTGGACGCGAGCGCCTCGGACGCGACGCGCCGAGTGGGGGATTAATCGGGTCTGCTAAACAAAATTAAACTAGGATAAGTACTGTACTGAGGTGCAAATGGCGGGGCGAGATGTCAGGAGTGGATAACTGCGCGCTCTGCCGCGGCTCCCCAGGGCCCATAGACGTTTCGGCACCGGATTGGGCGCGCCCCGTTGTGCGCCTCGTGCGCGCCGCACCTTGGCCATCATGGGAGCGCACGCGCCCGGTCGCTCGGCACGCTCATTGCCCCGTCGCGCTCGGTGTCAGTACGGGCGGGCAACAGTAATCCCCTCCTGCCAGGAAGGGCATCACGATGCGAGGCAGGCTTTTCCCCGGCGACCGACGGTCGCGCCCGGCGGCACTGGTACTACGTCTGCGCATGCACCGAAGAGGGAATCCGCGGAGGACCGACGTGCGAGGGCGCGATGGGTCACTCGACAAGACCTGTGGGGCCGGGGCGCAACGGGTGGTGCGCGGTACGGTACGGGGGGCGCGCCGCTGCCGCTGTCGCTGCCGTCCCGTTTTGGTTACGAGGGGAATGGGTCAAAGCGCCGCTCGGTGCGTGAGCAGGGAACAGTGACGGGCCTCTGTTGCACGCCGAGGCTACAGCGACAGGGTACCGCGCCCTAGTGGCTGGAGCTACTCCTATGTCCTACCGTTTCAGTGGCTCGGGTTGGTTCCGGCTGCGGGGCGCACGGGCCAGTGCGTGGGGGCACGCGCATCGCCGAAGGCAAAGGACGATAGACCGTCCTCAATGACGCGATGGCCCCACGCGTCGCGCGGTCCCGCCTCGCAGTGGGACGCTTCGCCGTGGCTGCTGTGGCCCGGGTCCTTCTTCTCCCCGGTGTTGCGGGCCGCGGGGACCCATGTGGGGGCCGTACCGGCCGGGTGCGCTCTCTGCTGGGCCCGGGGCCCGAGGTGAGAGGGCTGCTGGGCGGGGCCACGTGAAATGCCAGGCTCCGGGCTGCCTCGGGCCTGGAGACTATAGAAAACCAACAACGGCCTTCTCTGGAGCTAGAGAGAGGAGAGCGGCTACTGCGCAGAGCCCGGACAACGGGCTCTCGCTCCTGGCTGCAGCCCCCATGCTGCAGAGTTGCAGCAGGCTTGCAGCAGAGTTGCAGCCTCGCATGCCATGCACCGAAGGGGCTACTCGTAGGCAGTACTGTGCGGTTTCGTAGGCACGAGACACCGGTGGTTCTTGTGCGGTTTCGATGCTCGGTGCTTCGGGACGCCACGACGGTAAAGTTCAGCTCATCCGGCTCTGCTGAAAGCCTGAAATGATAGTGTTGCGTTCGGCGGAATCGTTTGGTCCGAAAGGACGGCATGGACACTGGGAAAGACAGGCAAGTTCTGTCGAAAAAAAGGTTGGGAAAGGGGACTCGGTTGAAACATTTCCTGGTGATGTGCTTTTACGAAGTGATGGAGGAGGGATGAGCTACCGCATTTCAGTGGCAAACCAACTATTAGAGCAAGTATATAATAAGCTTATGTAAACAGGCTGTAAGGGTCAAAATATTATTTTTCTGCAGGTATGGAGGGGAGACAAGAGAAGCCGGCTACAAAATAAGAGCCAGCTGCAGCACGTGCTCCTAAGCACTACTATACATCCGTCCTGGTTTATAAGTCTCCATTGTATTTTGTGTCAAATTTTGACTGTAGATTTAACTAACAAAATATTAATGCATGTCATAAAAAATTATATCGTTGAATTCGTATTCAAACATAGTCAATTATATTGTTTTTTATGACATGTATTTACATTTTGTAAGTTAAATTTAAGGTCAATTTTTGGCACAGAATTCAAAATGGACTAATAAACCAGGACGGAGGTAGTACTAGTATGTGAGAGTGGGAGGTGAGCCATGTACTATTAATAAAGTGGCACATGTTTGTATCTTACTATTATACTTGAAGGCTAAAAGGTTAGCTATAGATGACATGAGAATGTCATATAGCCATCAGCTGGCTGTACTATTAACCATGCTCTTAGAATAAGTATTATTTTTTTCTATAAAAAATAACAAGTACGAAAAACAATTGTGATAGAACCAGCCCATCCGAAATTAATCCCTTGACTTGGCACGGATGTTCACATTTTCTTGAATCTATTTCAGGTTTACAGGCGATATTCATCCACTACGAGGCATTTGTCATGACTTTGTCAATCCCAATGTTCATGTGCACGTATGTATGCATTGATGTTTGTATTGTGTTTCTAGAATAAAAAATAGGTACTAGTATAATTGCATCAATTAAAAATATGGTTGTTGAATGTGGGAATGACATAGCACACACTATTCCCATGAAATAATAAGATGCCACGTGCCATGGTTCTTGGTTCTTACATTTTCAATATGATGTATTTTTTGCGGGGGGTAAACTTGTATTACTCAATCACAACGTCTTTACAATCATCATACTGAAATCACCAATTACCACCCATGGAAGATCACCGACATTTATTATATTTTGAAGTTGATGTCCAAAATTTTCAACGTGAGGCTCGCCATAAACACACGTGATCCTCCTTTGCTCCGCACCCTCATGCATTTAGATCAGAGCATCAATTTACCGCTCTTCCTTGTCCACAATATCCAAAATGCAAGATTCATGCCAAAAAAGGGCTAGATTGCACTCATTCAATTACTATTCACTCCAACAAAAGGGTTCTGACCAAGCTATTATGTGGTGAATTTCACGTGACATATTGTAATAATGTTTATTTTGACTTTCACATACATTTGGCTTGAGATACTATGTGCCAGATCAACAATAGGCGTTTCCACTTTGGTTTGATGTGTCTTCGACATGCGTGATCAAAATTGATTTGGTTCTATCATGTTATGGTTTTATAGTCGTAGTTGTGCCCCATTGAACACAAACAAACATCATATAAGGAAATGCATTGCAGGGAATTTCGAGTTTAAACTAAATGGTATCTCTCCTTAGTCCATAATCATTTTATGACTCTGGGATGATCAAGCCTTGACGATCAAAACAAGAAAAACATAAAGAATCGAACATGGTAGTGTAACACAAAAAACTCACACCGCTCAAGGATACACCCGAGCAGTATCAATCTTGATAAGCACCATTGCTATTCCTAGTTTAGGTCTCATCTATTATTTCTCAATACTATGGTGAGCCTCGGCCTCCGTGTTTAGATATCATCTAGATTGGTCTCCACAGACGGTTGCAAATCCTTGGATTATAAGACATGATGCATGATTTTTACCCATCTCAAATAGTTGAACATAGGTACATTGTCTCTTTCGTCTCTGTAGTCACACATAAGTTGTTCGATAAGGTCCTCCGGTCGCTTACTCACCATACTTTCGACATGTATACCCTTACACGTAGGATCAACATAACCAATGCGTCACTTGTTAAGTAAAAAGGTACAAATGTTCGCCTCACAACAAAATCCAAATTATTTATTATCACGTTCAACTTCTAAGGAGGAGCAAAAATGATTTTGTTCCAATAACAATATAAAATGAGCATTGAATGTGTTTATGATTTTGGGAGGAAGGTGCATATAGGCAGATATACCCATGCTATAGTAAAACGGGAATTGGCGTCTATAAACTTGCATAAATCATGCAACATAGTTGAAACAAAAGGTGGTTTTCGCAAGTTGTTGTGCAAATGTGGATGAGCCGCCAACATAGTATCGAGGTTCTTAAAAATTCCGATCACAACTTCCACACTCGTATCTATGAACTACAACACATGAGTGCAAACTACTGTCAATCGAGCCAAACCCTGAAAAACATTTTCCTGGGCTGAATATTCATCCTTATATTTTTTTTACTTTTTTGGAAATTACATGCAGACATTTTTTAATGAAAATATTGTATGCATAGACATTTATTTTTTAATTTAGGAACATTCGGTGACAATATACAGACATTTATGTCCGTATACAAAATCATTTATTAAAAAAACATGAGCATTTCTAGTGCTAGAAATAAAAGCAGTTTTTTTATACATGTATAAAATACATGTTCTGGCAGTATTTTAATATAGAACATTGTTTTTCGAATGTCAGGATACATTAAAAAAGTAAAACTAAACTAAAAGGAAATTTATGTGTCAAAATGCCTCAAAGGGCCGGTCCAGCGACCGAGCCCAGGTTCACGGTACCTGCCCCCAGAGGCCGAGACCACGTCCAAGGACCCGTGAACCTGCCTGCTGGTGGGCCAGAGCCGCCTCCACGTGTCGGCAGGCGCAGCGCAAAAAATCTACGAATAGTGTCCCACTGAGGCGCGCGAGGCGCCCACCGGCCAGGGAGCCCCTATAGGGCGCCTTCAGCGCCGGCTCGAGGGACTGGCGCCCACGCGCACGCGAACTGGGCCGGCCCAGCTCGCCTCGTGCTTGTTCGCTCGTCCCGCACTCGTCGATTCGCTCGCTTGTTACGCACCGCACGTCGGGTCGCCGCCCTGGTTCAGTCGATCGCGTTTGACCGATCAACCGTTAACTTTCGGAAGAATAAAGGCAAAACATAAAAAAAATTCAAAAAATCAGAAAAAAATGTGAATTCGAATATGTTAACGATTTTTTAAAGAAAGATCACAAACTTCAAAACAGTTCATGAATTTTAAAAAAAGTTCATCCATTGCTAAAAAAGTTCATCGAATTTGAAAATAGTTCATCAATTTGAAAAAAAGTTCACCGATTTTGAAAAAAGTTCATCGGTTTTAAAAAAATGTTCACAAACTTAAAAAAAGTTCACAATTTTTAATAAAAAATCATCAAAATTGAAAAAAAAATCATCAAACTTGAAAAAAAGTTCATCAAACTTGAAAAAAGTTCACTGATTTTAGATTAGTTCATCGGATTTAAAAAATAGTTCCTTGAATTTGAAAAAAGTACATTGAATTTAAAAAAAGTTCATAGATTTTGAAATAAGTTCATTGATTTTAATAAAAGTTCATTGAATTTGAAAAAAGTTCATCCTATTTGAAAAAAAGTTCATGAAGCTGATAAAAAGTTCGCGCATTTAAGGAAAAAACGAAAATGAGAAAAGAAAAAGGAACAAGATAAAAAAGTCCAGAAACTGACCAGCGAAGGACCTAGATAAAAGATTAAAAGAAGAGAAAGAAGTTTATGGACACGACCGCGTAGTTAACCTGATGGTGAGTGCGCTGCACTTCAATCAAGCGATCTATGGTTCGATCCCTCGTTGCGCATGATAATTTTTGCTTTGTTTTCAACAGGAAAAAACGTGAAACGGGCCGGCCCAGGGTGGCGCGGGCGTGCGGCGGGGGTGTGCGCCCGTTTGCGCCGATGCCTGTAACTGGCGCAACGGGCGCCGTTTAGGAAATGCCCACCGGCCACCTGCACGACGGCGTGTACGTCGCACGCACGTTGCGACAGCGCCACTGCTCCATGTCCCTGGTCCACAATGCCGTGGGCCGACGCCTCCTCCGCCCGCAATTAGCAACGCCCGGTTGGCCCCATGGATTTGGCCGCGCGGCGAGCTAATAACCGGCTCTTGGCGAAAACAACGGGCATGTTTCTGTTTCGCGCCTCAAGTGCGTGCTATCCTCTTTATTATCTCAAAATTTCCATCTCTTTTTTGACGAAGTTGTAGCCAAATCCACAATGGCAGCATCAAACGTGTTAAAACATCTACAGCCGGACCTCTCAAACCCGGCTCATATGTCCGGACAGGCCGTCCGGTCACTTTTTTTTATCCAGACGGACGTCTCAAAAACGTCCGGGCTGACCGGCACCCCCATATCCAGCCTAAATATAGGGCGGATATGGGGCGCTCGGGCACGCCTGCCATGTAGGACTGACGAAGGGGTCTTAGCCGGAAACGCCTTCAAACCCGGCGGTCCAAAGCTCGCCTCCTCCGTTGGACCGGTTGCGCGGCTCCGGCGGGCCGCGTAGTGCATTGCCCGACTATTTAAGTCGACCGGTGACATCGAAACCCTATCATGCATCTACATTTTCCTTCTTCTATCCGCCGCTGCCGCCACTTTCCACTCCACCCGCCCCGACTAGTAGTCATGCCCCCACGCCGCCGGATGATGAGTTAGCCATTTCTCATGCCGGAGCGCCGACTCAAGCTCCTTAAGCAGATACGGGCTAGGCGCGAATCCCGGATCGATGCATGGCTACCTTCGGATGCAGTGGATCGGGAGGAGGAGGACTTTGAGGAGGAGGGGGATGAGCCGGAGGAGGAGGATGTGGGGGACGCTGGCGACGGGGATCTGCAGGCGGAGCAGCATGCCATCCTCGATTCCCTCCGACCAGAGTTGGCTGCGAAGGCAAGACACCATCGCTGGTAGGGGATGGAGGTGCAAGAGGCTGTGAAGGAGGCGGATTTGCAGGATGAGGTCGAACAAGAGGAGGATGAGCCGGAACCCTTCTATCCGCCGGTCCAGCCAGCGCTCGACACCTCGTCGTGAACATCTCCGACGGCGAAGAGTAGCTATGGTAGTACATAGGAATTTCTTTTGCATGCTTTATATGAATCTAGGGAATGAAATACGAGGAGCCGGATTTGCAAAGTTCGGTTGTAGATGCTCTTAGCCTCGCCTATGTTTGTACATGCGAGACAAGGACAGGTGTGATGAATGATACAAATGCTCGCTCGATCGTGCACCAACCAATGCACTTACGGTGGTAGCACAAAAGGTGACAGAGACTGTACCGCATCGATCGTCTTAGCACGAGCACACACAGTGTGCCATACGCTCGGCTCGAGTCGTTTTTTTTGTATGAGAAGGTGTGTGACTCTGCATACGCTCGTGAGCTCGCTCGTTCATGCATACGCATGATCGTAGCGTGTGAAAAAGCACGGCGCATGGACGTCACCAGAGGAGTGCTGTTAGACGTTCCGTCGTGTAGCTTCACTGCTGGCAACAGTGACAATATTAACCAGGCCCTCGAGACTGCTATACCTATACGTGTGCCGGACTCCACCACAGTGAGCATCTTTTTGGCATGTATCGCGGTTGCTATGGCTCACATCACCCGGGTAGTAAACTCAAGGGCTCGAAATAGAAAGATTCCACGAGCTGCTGTTCCTCCAGGTCGAGGGGCCGAACTGAATCGCTGGCTGTAGGCATACATGCTCGGTCAGTCATCCTCCACGCCTCGCCGATAGACACTACAGGAAACCGACGCGCATGCGTGCGATTGCACACGAACAGTCCCCCGGAAACGCACAATCGTGTGCACATGCATATGCATGTGCATGCACGGACGCACGAAACCTCATGCATATATACTGTAGCAACCTCGCGCGACGACACGCACGAAACACATCCGATGACGATGAGAGGAAACCGCTGGGTGCGGTGATGGAAAACGGAAGGCAAAGGTTGCCAAAGCCGGGAGGGAGGCGAGGGATGGGGGAAAGGCGTGCGTGCGTACCTGGTCGATGAGAGGGGTACCCGTTGTCCACGCGCGAGGCCATGCCGAGATCACCGCGAATCCTTCTCGTTCATGCGCGCGGCAGAGGCCCCGGGATGCCTGCAGCTTTTTTGGCTAGCCAAGGGAAGAAAGGAAGGGCGTGAATGGTGGAACGGGCCAACGGGGAGATCCACTGGAGGTGTTCTTAACCAGCGAGGAGAGGCCGGAGGACGAAAGCGAGGTAGGTGGCGGTACAGGTCGCGTGGGCCGTGGGCGGAAGATATCGGTGATGTATGCTCCAAGATACGCACGATTATTTGTGCCTGCCGGTGAGATGGATGTACTACCGTGCTAGAAGGAAATAAAACGAGCTGTACGACGATGGCTGCTGTTTTGCTCCCTGGGGGGCCCGAGCCTTCGAATGATTATCCACTCGTGCCTGCCATTCTTATTCAAGGCATATATCCTAGCTACAAAGGATGTACAGTGGCTACGTACAAAAGAGACGAATCCTAAGCGCATCCCCAACGCTCAAATTTGCTTCGGCATTTGTATAAAGACAGGGACCAGTCCACAGACATTGATACGAAAACCGACCATCCAACGCCATCTGCATACATTTCAATCACTATTTAAACTAACCGGACAAAATTCATGCAAACACGAGAGAATTCATCAAAGTTCAGATAGAAAAATAGTAAAAATCATTCATACATAATATGCAAATAAGTCTAGTTCAACAATAGTTCAAATTCAACAAGATTAAGCGGATACTCAACAAGTTTTTCATGAACAGATCATGTCGTCCCCCGCATATTGTCCATTCATATTCATCCAACAGTGTATATACCTAAATGATCTATCATGTGGTACACCACGACAACGTGTACGGGCTACACAATGTGCAATGTATAGAGCAATATTAAATGAATGAATCAATCAATCAACAAATTGAGCAAGAAGAAGCAAAACTTATGATCTCTTCAGCTGCAGCGGGCAATGACCACCTTGCCTCCAGCATATCAAACACGCCACATAACATGGTGACGCTGGTCTGGATGGCGTACCATCGATACGATAATGACCTCACATTGTGTTCATGGATAATGTGCATGTCTTATGGCGCAATGTGCTTTCGCGCGTGAAACAAATCATGCACGCCTTCCAGAACGGCCCCGCTGCTCCTGCCTACTAAATCCGCTGATACAGCCAACCATGCATGCACAACAAACTCATCCTCCATGGTTGAGTATCCTTTCATCCTTCATACTCTAAAAAACGACACGACGTTCCAAAATAAGCTCAATGGCATTTGTCTGAACACCTACTGGACGTGGTGATCGCCATGAACGAATTCGACAGGGGGCGTGGTGTACATGCCTACGAAGGGGCCCTAGGTGGATGCCACCACTGTAAAAGGCAAGCGGGCATGTCGGTGCTAGTTGTGAACGTCCGGCCGTGCCTGTGTGCCGACCGGAGAGGTACAACAACGTCGGAGGAAGAGGATGCGAATGCAAAGTAAGGGAGAGAAAGGGCGGGTTGAAAAAAATGAGACCAAAAGGTGGTTTAGTGGGCCGAGGTGCCGGAGTCCTACGTGACTGATGTCCGGACTCCGACAAAGCCCCCAGCTTTGTCTCTGTTTTGCTGGAAAAAGTGCATTTTGACCGCTCGACGGGCAGATACAACCTATGTTGAATGGCACAACACGTTTGAACCGTGCAGTCCAGATGAACAGTTTATTGTCAGCGTTGGAGATGCACTAAATAATGAGATCCAAGCTAGCTAACATGATGGTCTGAAGGATTGGAGTAACCGAACAACATGACGCAGAGAGCAGGTCAAACTTGTGCGTACGCAATGTCCGTACGAATCATGTAGTAAATTGGTACCCTCTCTGCATTCAGATTGACATGTTGGTATTTTAATCGACTAGTAAATTGGCACCCTCTCTGCATTCAGATTGACATGTTGGTATTTTAATCGACTAGTTCAGATTGACATGTTGGTATTTTATGTAAAAATCATTCACACATAATATGCAAATAAGTCTAGTTCAACAATCACTACAAAAAAATATACTTTCGTGATGATACGTATTTGTCACAGTAGGTCGCGTTTTTTGTCATGCATGTAAATCCATAACAAATTTATGACAGAATCAAGATAGTCATACCTGTGCTGTCGTAGAAGTGTTCCATGACATTACCAAAATTATCATCACGGAAGTGTCTACTTCCATGACGATAAATCGTGCGTCATAGAAGTGTTTTCGTCAAGGGTGACCGACACGTGGCATCCATCGTAACGGAACGCTGTTAAGCTATCGGGTCCGGTTTTGGATCCGATAACCCGTTAACAGCCCTGACCAATGGGGATTTTCCACGTGTAAAATCATCATTGGCTGGAGGAAACACGTGTCAGCTCGCCGTTGGGACAGACGTCATCCACTCTGGACCCAAAGCGCCTATGATACGTCGACACGTGGCACGGCCCAACAGAGGTCCATTCCTGTGAAAAGGCTGGCCCGTTTGACTTGGTCAAAAGGTGGCGGGCCGGCCCACGGCAAGCCTGTTAACTGCCTGTTCGCATATAGCTCATTTACGGCCCGCTAACCCAGGGCCCGTTTACGACCTATCCGAATTAGGCCCAGTAGCGTCATGTGGGCTGTCCAATATAATTCTAGCCCGTTTTAACTTCCGGCCCATGTATGTCCCATGACGTCTTTTGGCCCATATGAGGCCCTTAGTAACCCTCGGCCCATTAACGACCCATGGTAAAACTGGCCCGTAATGAACAGTGTATCACTTTATACCCATTAACGACCCATTATTTCGTTGGGTCATTTCCAGCCCATGTTATCTTTCAGCATTCTTAGGGCCCATTTATTCTTGGGCTCATTTCCAGCATTCGTTTACTTTCGGCCCGTTACTGTCATTTTTAGCTTGTGGGCCAAATACAGCCCGTGGTTACAGTCGGCCCGTTTGTGGCCCGTTAATACGTTGGACCGTTTTCATAGCATCATCAAATATGGCCTATTAACGACGTCCCGTTATGGTTGGCCCATGAACGGACGATTTCAACTCTAGCCCATTTACGGCCATAATGTGGTATGTTATTGGCCCATGTTTGGCCAACCGATCATACGGCCCGTAGAAGGCCCATTGTGTCTACGCCCTGTAGAAGGCCCATTGTGTCTACGCCCCGTAGAAGGCCCATTGTGTCTACAGCCCTTAGAAGGCCTATTGTTTCTGTGGCCCGTAGGAGGCCTACAGTAAATATGTAGCCCATTGTTAATGTGGCCTAGTTTAAAAAAATAGATTATCCTGACCACTAGCAAACCGTGGAAAAAGAACTGCACTGACTACAAGAAAACAAATAAACAAGACAACGAAAATAAATAAGCAAGTAACTTACGCTGGGCTATCAGGCTATTACACATATTACATCCATTGGGCATCAAAGTTCACCATCAGTGCAAATATAGGGAACAAAGCGGCATATAAACGCCGCAGCAAAACAAGTCCAGAACTGAAACCACTTCAGAAGAGTTCAAGAAACAATATCCTGGGTACCCATAATGCTGGCAAGATGCTTAGCAAGCTTATTAACTTTCTCTTGTTTGGCGTTTAAATCCTCCAGCACTTGTTGTTGCACCAGAAAGTATGCATATAAATTCTGCAGGGACTTCCTCAGTCCTTCGGCTTCCTGTCGCATAACATCTGATCGATGTCTTTCAACTTGAAGTTGAGACTCAAGAAACTGAACTGATTTAGGCAGCGAGTACGAAGAGCTGGTGCCAGCAGCAGTAGCCAGTAACTCGAACACTACATCAAGACAGGACTTTGGGATTGTCTCAGTGTCTTCAATATAGTTTTTATCAGCTTTCTTGGAGAACAACAGGGATGCCTCACTATCTTGAACCTGATCTGCATTACTTCCTTTACCATTGCATAACGGGGTACTCTTCCCCAATATTTTATCTGCATTCTAAAGAAGAAACAAACAAACACACCACAGGTTTACAATGTAGTATATGAAACTCATTTTGGTAAACCAGTTCAGTAGTAAGGTGGACAGGATAACAACATGAAACAAACATATATCTATGTAGTATGGTCATTGTATGGTATATATCATTCTAGTTTATGTTGCCAAATCAAGATAGATACAGTTCGAATCATATCTATTTAAGACAAAGCAGCATAGACAGAATATAAGTATGGGAAACTACACAGCAATAACAACACTTGTAATGTGCATGGCATGAGAACATAACTGTTTATTCAATTGAAACTGAAATCAACATAGAGCAAGTTACAACAGCAAACACGTTAAAGAAACAGGTTTAAAACATACCTGTTGTGCCATTGGAGTTTCAATTGCATCCTTCAAATTTGAAATTAGTTGGTATGAGTAAATACAGTGATGCAAGAGCAAAGTAGTATGAACCATAGCTACGGAACCTGACCTGAGAACAATTCTTCTTTTGCTTTAAGCGTTGACTTGGGGTTCGGAGTGGTGGTCCTTGTGCTTTGGGCACTGCAGTTTCCTTACTAACTGCTCGTGTTTGGGTGCTCTGTGGTGGAGACGGTGATGTGTCAACGGAAACTGGGTTACTATCTGCTGGGGTTGGGGTTAGAAGGGGTGTAGCTGGTTCTCTGTCCAACTGGGTAGGGTTACAATCCGCGTGAGTCTGGGTTATGTGTGGTGGGGCTAGTTCTTGGGCAAGTACAACCGTGGTTCTATCTCCATCGACAGGTAGCACGATCTTTTCTGAAGACCGTGTTTTTACTCCCACAGATACTTCCATCACCCCCTCCAATTGAAATGGTTGATAAATAAAAAAAGTAATTGAATGTACGGACACTGTAAGATAGACAGGTGCAATGGATAGTAGGGAAGAAAACAGGACAATTGACATTTATGTTGTCTAACCAAATAGAATAGCAGGACATAATTTCAAATATATGATGGGTAATTAAATAGGATAGCATGACACAATTTCACATGTATGATGGCTAACTAAACATGATAGAATGACATACTTCAAAATATGATGACTATGTAAACAGGATGACATGATATAACTATACGATGTGTCTATTAAAGTGGTTGGCATGCCGTAAATCACAAACATGCCGTTGATGGAAACATGATGGCATGATATAATTCACGGATAGAATGACATAATTCAAAATATGATGACTATGTGAACAGGATGAGATGATATAACTATATTATGTCTTTAGAAAATGGGTTGGCATGCCATAATTCAGACAGATGCTGTCTATGTAAACATCATGGCATGATATAATTCAAATATATGATTTATATACTAAGGAAGTGAGCAGAGGGAAATCGCATATATGATGTGTCAACTAAGGAGAGGACATTCAACATCGTGTATATGATGTAAAAACTAAGCATTGCAATACAACATATGCCTGATATGAGTAATATAACCCTGCCAAGTTTGAGCATACACCTCAGGGGGATAATAGGACTGGTCATCTGCCTCTGAATCCTCCTCTGAATAGCTATCTGTAACCAGCAACATATCTGCTTCACCAGGTAGCATTGTCTGCTCTGAAGACCTTGTTTTCACTCCAGATTTCTCCATCACCAATTCAAATGGCTGATGCACAGGAAGAGCAGTTGAATATACAAAAATTGTCGACAAAAGCAATGAGAAATACAAAAAAAGGATGGCATGATATAATTCACTTATATGACTCTTGGCTAAACAGCATGGCATTGCAGAATTCACATATATAATGCCTTGCAACAAGATAACATTACATAATTCACATATATAATGTCTTGCAAAAAGATGGCATTGCATAATTCACATATATGATAATTAGACACTAAACAGGTGGCATTCACACAAATCATGTCTAAACTAAGCAAATGACATAGCAATGCAAGATACCATACGCACGATATGAGCAACATAACCCTGCCAAGTTAGAGCATGCACCTCGGGGGGGGGGGGATAGGACTGGTCATCTGTCTCTGAATCCTCCTCTGAGGAGCTATCCGTAACCAGCGAGATATGCGCTTCGTCAGATAGCATAGTCTGCTCTGAAGACCTTGTTTTCACTCCAGAATTTTCCATCACCGTGTCAAATGGCTGATGCACACGAAGAGTAGTTGAATGTACTAACATTGTTGACAAATGTAATACGTAACAAAAAAAGGATGGCCTGATATAATTCACATATAAGATGACTGGCTAAGCAGGATGGCATTGCAAAATTCACATATATGATGCCTGGCTAAACAAGATGGCATTGCATAATTCACATAAACGATGAATAAACTAAACAGATGGCATTCACACAAAGCATGTCTAAACTAAGCAGTTGACATATTTGATGTATAAAGTAAGCAATGCAAGGCACCATATGCATGATATAACCAACATCAGCATGCCAAGTTAGAGCGAAGACCTCATGGGGTAAATAGGAGTGGTCTTCTGCTTCTGAATCCCCCTCAGAACAGTTATCTTCCTCTTGATTACGATCCGAAAAGGGTTGGAGGGGGGCTGCCTTTGCGCCCACCATGGAGCGATGTCTGCATGAAATTTTATTTCCACGCAAGGCTTGTCGCTTTTGCTCTACATGTTCAGTTCCATTGTGTACAATAACTGACATGCATAGGAATAAAACATAGTGAGATTATGTAAGGAGTGCATGCACAAATCCAGAGTGATGGTAGCAAACTGTGGATAGACCCAAAACCAATGATAGCAGGTAGATAATAGCTTTAGTTAAAAATACAGATAATGGCTCCTTTAATGTTTGTTTGCACCCAACATGAAATTCATAGTAGACACCCGAGATTAACCAGATAATAGACAGATAGTACTGATTGCTGCCCCAATATGTACCCCACAACCATTTAAAAACTCAAGTTTCAGCATAAGTTTGGACCTGACTTGGAGTCTAATAGGTGAACACGACGATAAAGTAGCATGTCATCATATTAAGCGATGCATAACGTAAGCAGACACGGAAGAGTGCGACCTCTCTTGCGTGTAGTCCTCAAGGTCATCTGCTCAGTTGATGATGGTAATACAGTTGTCGTGGCTGCCGGCGGCGGGGAAGAAGATCTGAGGCGGGGAAGACAGTCTGGAGAGCGCATCCCTGCTGTGGTGAACCCTTCCGTCGTTGGAGCAGCTGAGCTGGGGTGGAACACAGCACCGCAGGAGCAGGACAAACCACACAAGGTTTTCTTTGACACATATCTGTAACAGAAGTAATTGTGTAAGGGCTTGTTTGAATTTGAGGATTCTAACAATGCAGGGATAGGAAATAGACAGGAATAGGATAGGAATGCACGTGCAAAACAAAGAATTTAAAAACACAGGATTTCTGCCAATCTGGGTGTTTGGTTCACAAGAATTGGAAGATCACAGGATGCAAAGAAGTATGGTGAGATTAAGTCAAACCACAAGAAGTGTACAACCTCTTTGGCGAAGCCATGTCGATCTCAGCGTGATTGGGTTGGCCGGTGAGGATGCTCCGGCTGACTTGGCTGTCGGAGGAGGGGAAGAAGATCTTAGGCGTCTGGAGATGGAGCCCGAGGTACTGCTCCGCTGTGATGGAGGGTTTCGTCGTTGGAGCAGCTCCGGTGAGTTGTACGACGCCGAGGCTGAAGCAGGACAAGAGAGACAACGTTAACCTGAGTGGAATTCTAATAGCATCTCCAATAGATGACGTAAAATACATAACCACAAAGTGCTAGATGTATACATCAGCCGCTCATCTCTGAACTTAACTGTCGAAACTGAATGTAACTGTCGAAACTGAACTTAACTGTCGAAACTGAATTTTGCTGACGAAACTGAATTTTACTGTCGAAACTGAACACACTAGAGGTGAGGCTACACGTTAGTTGACTGACTTTTTCATCTCTGGTCAGTCGATTTTGCAGCCGTTGGATACGAAATTAAGGGCATGCAGTTCATCTTCAACCTCCACCCCCCTGAGCCGCCAGCCACCACCGGCCAAACAGCTGCCCCGCCCGCCCCGAAAATACTCCCCACCGCTGGTCCGCCGCCACCCCGGCCATCCCTCTAGGCCCCCTCGTGCCGAGCTTTTTCTCCGGCGATCCCCACGCCACCGCCCCACCACCGTCGACGACCACCGCCCCCACCCTAAACCCTAAGATAGATAGTGGGGTACTTCTCTGGCGAGCCCCCCTCCCCGCTGCGGCTGGTTCTTCCTTAACTCCGGCGAGCCCTCCCACCCCCTGAAAATCGACTAACCCAAAAGTCGATTCAGTCGACTGAAGTGTAGCTAAATCGAAGCAGCATCGCAAGCAAGAGCAAGAGCGCGAGCAGCAGCGCGAGCAAGAGCAAGAGCAGACCAGGTAGGGAACCGAGAGCAAGAGCAGAGCAGCAGCGCGAGCGAGAGCTAAAGTAGCAGCAGCTCCTACTGATGTGGACATCTCCACTGAGGGAGCGACGCCGTGGAGGAAGTGGCCGGCGACGCCGCGGTGGATGGAGCCGCGCCGTGTCGACTCGGACCGAGCGTCGGCAGCACCGTGAGATCGAATCAAGAAGAAAATGTGGCGATTAGTGTACAACCTCTTTGGTGGCGCCGATTAGGCTGCAGCTTCATCCGAGGAAACGGTGATGCTGATGCTCTTCCGATGGTGTAGGTGAAGACGGTGGTGTGGGAATGGAGGTGGCGCGAAAGACAAGGGGAACGTCGGGGCAACTCCTTAGAGGTGGAGGACGGGACGGCTGAACTGGCGGGACGACCAGATCGACGACGGATCCTCATCCAGTATGGTGGATGAGGGACGTCGAGGTGTTGCTGTGGACGACGTTGTCAGGGAAGAGGCTCCGGCTGGGTGGCGGACGGAGGAGGGTGTGGGGCTTCACGGGTTTTCCCGGCCTCAGTGTACGAATGGGTGGGCGGATGGGATGGAAGTGGGGAACCATAGCTTAGGGACGCGCTTGTTCGAAATGTGGGGTAAGTTACGAAAGTACCCCCACCGATTTGAGGCGGTTCTTTCGGTTCAGGGGTATCACGTGCATTTCGCATGTCAGGATTTCACAGGAGGTGGGAGTTTTCGCGCGCGTTGTAATTTTGGAATAGAAAGGCGCGGGTTGAGATAGAGGGAGTTGTCGGAGCACAACGAGACAAAGATATATCTTAAATATTTCGGGCTAACAAGGCGCGGGTTGAAATTTCCGGACAAGCCTAACGTGTACTGTACCAAATCAATTCGCACTACAAATGTCATTCAAAACTTTGAATTCATGTTATGTTCAATTAAAATATTTCGCTACGTGTATAATGCATGCAACCTAGTACTCAAATGAACGTTTTAGTGCATTCCAAACGTATATACTACCGCGTCAATATGAACTAAATTTGAATTCGTTTCTCTATTTGAATAAGATCTACAATAATGATTGTTGTGAAGTCAAAGCGTTTGAATTCGTTTCTCTGTTTTAATAAGATCTACAATCGTCATTATTGTCAAGTTAAACCATCGTTTGTGTATTATCTTCACAGCACACCACATGATTAGTCTCGAGTTACATATGAACTATGTGTACTATATGAACTCGAACTCGATTTTTTGAATCCACTTTATGTTGATTTCAAATCATAGTACATTTCAAGCTCTAGCTAGATCTTCACAAACTAAACCATGTCTCATATGTATAATGTGTTTATCACATTATGTATGGTGCCCCGCCCCCTACGCCTACAAGTATTTAGATGTGAGTTGCAAACACCACACATTACCACAAATTCAAATAAAATGTGAGAATGTTCGATATATAGTATTGTTTAGATTGTTCGATATTTAGTTGTAAGCTGCAAACGCCACACATTATCACAAATTCAAATAAAATGTGAGATTGTTCGATGTATAGTATGGTTTAGATTGTTCGACATTTAGCTGTGAGTTGCAAACGCCATGCATTATCACATTATGGTATAACATGTGCAAAACCACAACACGCGTATCACCGCTATATTCATGCATGCATATGTTTAAAACACTATGATCTCCTATTCAAATATATGAATCCACTTTCATATCAAATTATGATCTTTGTTAGTCTCTTACACCCACACAATCCTCTAACCTTTGTAGCTACCACTAACTTTCTCTCGTGCATGCACACGCCCTCCTCGCCCTCCCCCTCCCTCAGCATTCTATCCATCGCGCACATTCATTTTTCTTCTTCTTTAGGTCGTTCTCCCACAGTCTCCACAACTCCTTTCCGACACACACCGATCGATAAACCTCTCCAGCGATGTCTGCCTACAACATACACACGCACCTTCAATCTCCTCCTTTATGTGTCCTTGCCTCGTGTCTCTCATACGGTCCCACTCACGTGTAAACTCTCGCCCCTCTTTTCATCGATCTCACAACCGCACACTCCTCCCCCTATCTAGCTAGTAGCTGGGCCTCTCGCACCACCTCCTAGCTCCATTCTCTCTGTCTATCCGTCTCGTCGGGCCTTATTTGCCTCTAACAAATGGACGTACACCGACCGATCTCCCGCTATACATATAGCTAGCTAGGTCCTTATAACTCGTTTTTCCCCACGCGTCGATCGATCTACCTCATTAGTTATGTCTCTCCCTTCCTCCGACAAACAACAATTGATCTACCGATCTAGTTAGGTTTGCTTACCAAACACATGGTTCCCCTTCATCATCCATGGATGTGTCCCGACAGATCTATCACGCACAGGCACACACAGAAACACATCCCCACTCTTATTGATAATATTGCAGTTCCACCCTCAGTTTGTCTAGTAGGCCTCTCCCACCATCTTCGAGAAGCAACTCCATCACCCATCCAGCACTCTACCCCTCTCCCTCCCTCTCTCTCTCCTCTCTCTCTGTCCCATCCTATTTCCCGTCCTTCAGTTATGTATGGATGTCGACCGATCTCCCTCAAGACATAGCTGGGTCTCTCCTTCTCAACACATATACGAGTCGTTCTACCTCTATAGTTAGGCCTCTGCCTACCCCTCCCCCACCCCCTCGCACACACACACACACACACCGATACATCGAGCGCTCTAGTCATGTCTCCCTGCCACACACAAACTTGACCTGTGCCCTCTGACGTTCCGGTAGCTAGGTCAGTCGCCCTATATCTTTGACTTGCACACACACACAATTTCGATGGCTCTCTTCATCGATCTCGCACCCACCCACTTGATCCTCTCTTCGACTCTATCGATATCTATGACCCCTCCCTCTCTTCTCGTGGATCGCCCGACCCTCTATATATGATATGGATAGGCCTCCATTTCACACACATTGCATGCAAAATTTTGTTTGAGATGTCATCGACACATATTCCCACAAATACATTCACGAAATCAACCTCCCCCCCCCAAAAAAACAAAAAACACTCACGAACGCACAAGCCATTTGTCTAGGTTTGTATCTCTCACACACACCCACGTAGGTGGGGGACGTGCACGAAGAGAAGAGGTGCACGCACGGCGCACGTACTCCCGTCTCTTTCCCAACCACACCCGCGCGGGTACACGGTGGAGCTCATTTCTGTACGAAAAGGCAGCCCACGTGGTAACTTGACACGTGTACTGGTTGTCCACTAGATGGAGGGAGGATCGTCTACCACGGGTGAACAAACAAATTGCGACTTGACGCGTTATGTTAAAAAAGAGGCAAACCATGTGGGGCCTACCTTAGAGGCAAGGCTCTATACACTGGAGTACTTTTGATGTGTCCCGTCAACTCGCAGAACGAGGAGAAGCTTGCTTAGTACGCCGTCTCCCCCGCCCACGGGCGCGGTGGCTCGCAGGATGAGGTGAAGCTTGCTTACTACGCCTTACGCCCGCTCCCTCGCCCACGCGCGGTGGCTCGCAGGACGAGGAGAAAATTTTACTAGTACTCCCTCCGTTTACTCCTCGTCCCTACTACCTTGGTTAGAGAGATTATCATATTGTTTGGAATATATGTCCTTTAGTAGATTTCAATATGAACTACTAGTACATACTCCAAACACTGATGTATATAGACGTATTTTAGAGTGTAGATTCACTCATTTTGCTCCGTATGTAGTCCATATTGAAACGGACGTAATAGTACGCACTCTCCCTCGCCCCTCGACCCTCGCCACGTGGTGGACGTGCAGCAATTCATTCGGTCTCATATAGCCAGAACGATATATACTGCAGTACCATTATTGCTCGACTTCCCGAAGAGGCGAAGAGCCAATCGCAAGGTTAATAGTTTGGAGATGCCAAGCGCAAGGTTTATAGGAGAACGAGTAGTAGGTGCCGCGTCATTTATAAATAAAGTTTTTTTTCTTCAGTGGCACGTACGCAATATAAATAGGTTCATATGGAGAGAAAAGGAAACCGCTCCACTATATACATAGGCAGGACGAGCCTACACGGTTGCTTGCTGGGGTTGCTCTCTTCAGTTTTCACACTCTCTCGCACAAAACCACTGTGGCCACATCTCTAACATCCCGGCGGATCACGTCCGCCGGGGGAAGGGGTGGATGCTTAGTGTAGATGCGGTCGCCGTCGCCGACGGCGAAAACCCACTGTCGGCACGTCCCGATCAGGGGTCCCCGCCATTCTCTCTCACAAAGCCGGTGAGGTTGCCTTCGTCCATTGCTCACTGCCGCGACGTGGGTAGTTGCCTCCTCCCGCCGCCCTCCTCTAGGTTGAGCTACGTCCCGACATCCCTCAGGTACAACTCCCTTTACAGCCGGCTTGCACCACTGCTCCAGCTGCCCACATCACTCCATGTGGATATTTCTCTACTTCTTTGCCCCGCACATACCTCTACTGGCTTCTACGTACTGTATTTGTGATGAGTTTATGTCTCATCAACTAGTCCCAGTAATCTTATTCTAATCACGCTTCTTCAATTTCTTTGCCACAGGGATGCTCATCTCGATTTTGGTGAAACTGCACAAAATGATCCGATGGTCAAAGGGTTGCAAACTTCATTTCTTAGGAAGCGCCGACGTTGCCAGCAAATTAAAGCCTGGTTAGGGTTTACGGTTCAAGGGCTAGGGACTGCATGGATCGTTTTTTTCTTTAGCTGTCTCTGTTTCAATGGCTAGGGACTGCATGAGTAGTAGTAGTACTGTACGCCTTACGCCCGCTCCCTCGCCCACGCGCGCGGTGGCTCGCAGGACGAGGAGAAAATTTTACTACTCACTCCGTTTACTCCTCGTCCCTACTACCTTGGTTAGAGAGATTATCATATTGTTTGGAATATATATGTCCTTTAGTAGATTTCGAACTACTAGTACATACTCCAAACACTGATGTATATAGACGTATTTTAGAGTGTAGATTCACTCATTTTGCTCCATATGTAGCATAAAGTTGAGACACTTATTTTGGAACGGAGGGAGTATATATTTGCTATGATCTGTCAATCATTGAGATGCAACAACATGCATGTTAGTCTCCTTTGTATTTGATGAAATGTTGCAACGGACAACCTTGGACGCAAGATACATGTAACAGAAGTTGGAAGCTTCATAGCATTGTACTATCTCGCTGATAAATTACAGTACGTACTATACAAGTAGTACTATGTAAAGAGTTAGGTGTCGCACGATGTCCAGAAAATATGGTGATAGTGTGAGGTGAGCCATGTAATCACTGAGCCTGCGTGTTTTCACTGCTCTTGCACTCCTCCGCCGTAAGAATGAAGAAAAATGTAATGTAGTAGTACCTCCTTTCGCCGAAAGCGTGGGACATCCAGCAGTCCTACCACCTCAGTAATAATGACCAATGAGCCATCAAATCACATAGACCCAGCAGTAAGTTGGACGGACGAAGCAACCATCACTCTTGAATCCGCTTCTCCCTTCAACGCAGGCGCCAGTGAGAGGCCGCGTCCGCTCTGCCCGGGCATGAATGCGGCACCGATTCTTTGGAGCGGCACTGACCGTTTCGGGCGGGAAGCGCGCGTGGGCGATGGAGGGGCTTTGGGTGGGCCAGGCTGGTCAGGAGCGGGCGTGGTAGCTGTCCGCCTGTCCCTACCAGACGCCCGGAAATGAGAGGATGCACCGAATCTCGCGGCTAAAATCGTACACTACACACCATCTCTCTGTAGGAGTAGGTCAATCTATCGCTCTCTCTAACACACACATGCTGTTAAACACACACACACACACGCACACACAGGTTCATAGAATAGGAAAATATTGTGAGTGTGAAGCCACAGGAAGTGAGATACAAATGGAGTACGTACAAGAATAGAAGAGGCATCTCTTAGTTGTTTGGATTAATTGTTGCGTTTAGAGACAGAAATCAGGGCTTTGATTGGAGGAATGACCGGTCAAGTTTCTCCTTCTCCTCCAATCTTCTTGCACCTTGGTCCCGATGCACCTTCTAACGTGACTTATTACACCTAGACGGAGGGAGTCATACGAGATACGATGGCACACTGACTTAGGTCGAATACAAGTGCCCAAAATTGTGTGCATGTTATAATAAGGATTCACTTAAAATAGTACGTGAGCGAACACAGGGATCAATTGGACAGTGTTCCCGAACAGTAGCGAGATGTGTGAGGTAAGATACACCGCTGGCGCTTTTAATTTTTCTTATTAATTTGTTTGTTTCACCCTCTGACTGGTTGGACCCAACGTACTACGTGGAGAGAGGTAAGGTGACTAAGGCTGTATTGTTTCTGCACCACTATGGATAGTCTTACCACCAAAGCCACATGACACGATTATGATTTAAATCCCAATGACTCCGACACACAAAAAAAACATGGCATGCTTGTCACACGAATGCATGAATGTATAAAAGGTTATTTTCCTCTCATTAAACATAACGGGAGGGTTGTGTAGCTGGTTAGCCTGTTCGCTCATCAAACTTGAGGTCTCGGGTTCGATAACTACACTTGAGCATAATTCGTGCCAGGAGGATTCTTTGACTAGTCAAAATGGATGGATACGGAGCTATACGATCTCGTAGTGACCGTATAATCACCTCATCACGTATAAGCTGCAGCCTCGGCGCTTGTTTTCTAGGGTTTGCACTCTTCACACTCTCTCCAGTATATATATACACGCTGGAGCTTCAGCGGTTGTAGTTGCTCTCTTCACACTCTCTCACCCTCTCCGGATCTAAACAAGACTTCGTTGGCCTCTCTCTCCCCTCACTGCTGGTCTGCTTGTAGTTGCTCTCTTCACACTCTCTCACCCTCTCTAGATCTAAACAAGACTTCGCTGGCCTCTCTCTCTCTCCCCTCACTGCTGGTCAAAGAGCCGTCCAACGGGAAGGGAAGGAGGCTTAACGATGTCGCCGTCAGCGAGGGAGGGAATCCACTACCAGCGCAGCTGTTCACTTTCACCCAGCGGCGGCGCGGGAGGGCCTCCGACCCCTTCTTCTTCGCCACCGTACATAATGTGGGTCGAACGGCCTCCGGTCGCCCACCGAACCACACCCCAAGAACCTTAAGGTATAATTTACTTATTCCACATGCATTGCTCTAGCTGCATGTGGGCTTTTTCCGCTTTTGCACTCGAATCTAGGTGTTAGATCAAACAGGAAAGTAGTGGGGAAAGTTGTATACCATGAATCTAGGACGTGGTTCAAAGAGGAAAGGAATGGGAGAAAGTAGTGGGAAAAGTTGTATAACATGAATCTAGGACGTGGTTCAAAAAGGAAAGCAAGGGGGAAAGTAGTGGGGAAAGTTGTATCGCATGCATCTAAGACGTGGTTCAAAGATGACAGGAATGGGGGAAAGTTGTATAGCATAAATGTAGGACGTGGTTTACAGAGGAAAGGAAGTGGGGAAAGTACTACTCCCTCCATTCCAAAATATTTGTCTTTCTAGACATTTCAAATGGACTACAACATACGGATGCATGTGGACATATTTGAGAGTACAGATTCACTCATTTTGCTCCGTATATAGTCACTTGATGAAATCTCTAGAAAGACAAATATTTAGGAATGGAGGGAGTAGTACAGACTGGCTATCCAGCACCTACGTTGGCCGAAAAGGGAAAACAATGACAAACGCAGTACACACATCTGTAACGAACTGATCTTTTGTTTTGGGGGACAAGGCCGTAGAGTTTGAGCAGGACTAGATTTGCTGCGCTCACATAGGGAAAGGTGTCTAAAGATAACAAAACTGGGACCAACATAAATATGCTCCTTGGTTGTTTGTTCTTTGTTGCAACAGACTGTGCATCACTCCAGTACATCGTTAGATGCACATGGTGCTGGTGCGTCCACTGTCCTGTGCAACTCTTTAGCTATTGTTAATCTAAGGCCCTGTTTGGTTAAAAACTCCCTAGTCCCTACCTGCTTGGTTCCAGGGACTAAACATGGACTAGAGGTTATTAAATGACATGCTAAAAGACCATGTTACCCCTAGTAGTGAACTAATAGAGACAAGGTGCGATGTGTGGCAGGGGCAACTGTTGGAAAAAGTCCCAAAAAGACTCCCTCGGGGTCTTCTTTCTTTAGTCCCAAATGCCCACTTTTAGTCCCTAAAAGTCCCTCCTGTTTGGTTTAGATGGGACTGACACGGAGTTTTTTTAGTCCCTCCACCAAAATGACCCTGTAAACAAACACCCTCTAATTATGCTGCTGGAAAATTGATGCAATGCCATAGTTAAAAGCAAATTACATGTTTAACGAATTTTATTGTTAATATAATCTCTTTGTTAATATTAATCAATGCCACCGTTTGAGAAATGCTACTGTCTTGCTTTCTTTCCCATTTAGATAAGGTAGATGCTTCTTTTTGTTGGCTTCTGTGTCATCCACCGTTATTGACCACTAGTTGTTTCCTTTGCACCTCTGTGTAAACAGGGTTATCTACTTCACCTCATTGCCATTGTGACCTTTTGTTGCACTGCACAAAACACTTTTGTTTTAAGAGTGTTTTGTGCAGTTCAACCAAAATGTCACACCGACAATGTTGCTTGATTGCTTAATCTTAGTGGAACTGCACAAGAGGAGATCTTACTTCCTATCCGTGTTGGCAAATTTGGTTCAGATCTTCTTCTTGTGAGTTGTTTGAATTCCGCGTCATGAGAGGTCGGTACTAGCCTTCTTTCACATGATTATGCAGTGTGCTTTCATATGTTGTGCTACTTGTATGGTAATGTTGCTTGATTTTAGTGAACTGCACAAATGGAGACAAGAGTTCCAATCTGTATGTGCATCGCAATATCCCATTGAGGTAAGATAAGGGTATTTCACAACTGTTGGCCTGTATTTTGCCACTTTCATCAGAAAATTAATGTCATTGTTTAGTGCTATACTTGTGCAACCTAATTGACATGCCAAATCTTACATTGAAGGCGAAGCTTGTCTGTTATTGAACCAAGTGATGAAGGGAAAGAACAAGCGGAAGAAAAACAAAAATCAACTCCTGGTGCTGTAATGAAGCACTAGAACTGTGATGACACAAGTAATGATATAGTTTTGCATCTTAATTTATTGCTATGGCTGGAACGAGCAATTGTTTTGCCACTGATTTGATGCCACTCTTAATGTAATACGTAATTATCTCTACTTGTGCAAACAGGGATCTTCTTTGAAGATACCATATATTTTAGTGGAACTGCACAAGAAGATGTTGGAAACATTAATCTAATCGAGGAGTATATAGTAAGCATGGCCACCACAGTAGATAGCAACAGATGGTTCCAGAGAAGTGCTTCATCTGTATGCTCTACACAATAAGCCTCCTGACAAAGGTTGGTACTCGCCCACTGATTTCATCCATATGATTGAGCTTTGTCATCTCTATTGGTGTTGTGCTACTGTTTAGATGCTATCATCAAAAAGTGGTATTGTCCTCGAGAAGTGCTTCATCTGTGCTATTTTAAATATTTCCTTTCCTTTTTTCGAGCAAACAGGGATGCTAGCATTTAGTTATCCTCTTGTCTTTGCACAACAGGATCCTCCTCCTCTGAAGAAGAATATGGAGTACGTGAAGTGACTAGTTCCGATTATGCCAGGATGAAGAAGCCTGTCTATCTTCTCATCAGAAGGAGCAGTTGAAGGATGGTTACATTACCCCCCACAAGACCAAACTAACTTCAGCTCAGAAGGACTAACAAATCTCCATTTTCTTGCTGTGATGCACGAGTATAATGTTGTTCTAGGATTCTTTCCGGTGAGTTCCATTTTTGTAAAAGTGTGCTCTACATGGACCATGTAGGTGCCTGTTTAAACTGTCAATTCATAGTACAATTTTCTTTATACTAATCACTTTTTTTGTATTTGTGCAAACAGGGGTGCTCAGCTTGATTTCAATGGGAACTGCACAAAATGTTCATGAATACATCGAGTCATTCATTTCCACCACAAGAAAGGAGGTGCCGATAAGTTCAAGGCGTTGCAACATATAAGGGCGAAATCATACAAGCTACGCGCGAATTTGGTTGATTTTGGTGGAACTGCACAAAAAGAACAACTGGTTTATTTAGCACGAGGTGCCATGTCAATGTGCGAACTGATGGCAAACCCTGCCCATTCCACAATCGTAGGCATTTGATATTTTGGAATGGGAAAACCTTGTCAAATTTTGATCATTGATTTTAGTAAGAAGACATGCGTTTGATATTTACGAATGGACGCCCTTTGCGGTCAGCAGCGTCGATCCATTTTTTCTTTATTCTTTAGTTGTGAAGTAAATATTGGCTCTGCCATGTGAATCACTGAGATGCATAATCATCAATTGTTTGGAATGTTGTCTATGACATGTGAATCGCTGTGATTGCAATGTATAGGAACGCTAAAAAGCTGCTCAAACTCTTTGTACTCCTTCTGTTCCTTTTTACTTCGCACATTGTCCGGTAGCATACAACTGAAGTGCTCAAGTTCTCTAGCAAATGACTGTATCTCATGAGCTTGCTCAACCACGGAGCGCTCTTCAATCAGCCTGTAATCATAGAATTGTTCCATGATGTACAGCTCAGTGCCAGCAACCGGAGGGTAGCAGCGGTGGCCTTACTTGGACCCGAGCGGCGGCGACCTACCTCGCCGAGCTGAGCGACGACAATCAGACGATGGACATATCTTCCGACCATGAGCCGGCGCCACTGTCCAAGCCGGTTCATGCTGTGTTCACCATAGAGCAGGTGCGGCCGCACTTCGACGCCCTTATGGCGGAAGAGCTACCAGCGCATGAGGACCTGTGCTGCAACCTCCATCTCCTCAACGAGCACCGGTGAACAAGCGAACGACAATGTCGTCGCGGACATGTGGCCCTATGATCCTAGCTTCTCGAATGAGCAGCGGGTGCTGTATCAGACCATCCGTAGGGCCTGCGAGGCCCTCTTCGTCGTCCTTCGAGTTGTTGCGCTCGCCGTGGCGCCGCCATCTCGCGTTGTCAACATGGTCAACGGACATGAGAATGAGGAGATGACTTTACTTGGAGAGGGTGATAGCAAGTGCCTCCTTATTAGTATATAAAACTCTAATATTTTTTGCTTCCTCCTGGTTTCCTGACATCACGGTCCCACACCATTGTGAACCTATGTAGTCAATAAATGAGAGAATTGCACAAGAAGCGTCCGACAGCTGGGACCAAGCAGCTCAAGCAGTATTTGTGTTTTTGAGGTGTGAGCACTGCAGAGTTTTACTTGAGCGATGTTTAGCCCAGATATTAATTTTTCTCCTCTGAACAACAACGAAAACATCATTGCAGCTATTAACTGGGCGGGCTGTGGCCCGTCTAGCCCAGGCCAGGTATCCAGCCCAGATATTAATTTTTTTCAAGCTAAAAATGGCTAGCCCAGCTATACTTTTTTTAGGAATACCCAGGCAAGGTCAAGTTGTTATTCTCCGCCCCGCTGGGCTGCAAATCTTTCCTAGGAGGGATGCATTAGGCTTAACAAGAAAATGGGCTTTAAGAAATAATAAATGGGATGTAATTATAAAAATTGGGCAGTAACTATAAAAAATGCACCAAACACGTAATTACTTTATAAAATGTTATTTTTGGATATTGAAAATTTTAATTTCATTAATTGTTGCGTGTGCAATGTTTCGTTGGATTTTTACGTAATATAAATTTATATTGAAATTGTATTTAATCTGACTAGAAATTTCGGGATAAAAATATTTCGGATCCCATCAAAATGTGGGAAATTTTATTGAATTCTGTTTTGAACGGTTGGTTGGAATGGGCTGTACTTTTAACAAACTGTAAATGGGATGTAGTAAATTCCATTAGAATTCAAAAATTGGCTGTACATTCTTACAAATCACAAATGGGCTATAAGTTCTCTGCCACACACTTGTGGCCTTACTAAGTTGACGTGTCCCCTAAAAAAAAGAGTTGACGCGTATGCAAGGCTTTGTCAACTTATAGTCAACACACGGTTCTAGCAGCTGTGGCCGTTGGATGTCCATCCAACGGATGCCGTGCTTCTTCTTCAATCTCGGATATTCTAGCTTCACCCGCCCAAAAAATGATTCCTCCCCCTGACATCTGGGGCACACCGTTTCGGAAGCTGACCTGCGGGCCTACTAACTTGACGGGGACGAAGTGCTTTGTCAACTTAGTCAATATGAATGATTCTAGCTTGAGTGACCGTACGATGTCCATCCAACGGCCGTAGTGCTTCTTCAACCTCTGGTCTTGTTGCTCCAGCCACCCAAAGCAGCACCAGTCGTGCCACATGCTCCTGTCTCCCATGGCCGGCTGTGCTGCCGCGGAGGCCTCACCGCCCCTACTATTCCCACCGCTGGCCAGGCCCTCCGGCGACGGCAGCCTCACACCGCAGCCGAACCAGTGAACCCTCGTACTCCTCTCCGCGCGGGCTTCCACTGCCGCGTCTTTCCCGGCTCCGCGTCGTCCCCTTCCTAGGCCTCGCCGTCGTCCACCGCCCTGGTGTTCTCGGCGTGGCGTGGTCAGCGTGGTCAAGGAACGACTTCCATCGGAAGAGTACTGTATGTGGAGAGGCTGACAGCTGGGTCCACGGCCGCAGCAAGGAAGTGCCTCCTTATTACGCGCAAAATAATTATTCCTCCACTTGACAGCGGGGACCCATCGGATGGGCCACCGTATTTCGCGAAAAAAACGTTTGACCCCTGGCTGCTGGGACCCACCGGACGGGCCACCGTATTGCGCAAAAAAGATGTTCCCCCCGCTGTCAGCTCGGACCCACCGGAAGTGCCTCCTTATTACGCACAAAATAATGAATACCCCCCCTGCTGGTTGGGACCCACCTTGGTGGGAGGCTGACTTGTGGGCCTACTAAGTTGACGGGGATGGAGTGCTTTGTCAACTTACTCAATATGAACGATTCTAGCTCCAGTGACCGTACGATGTCCATCCAACGGCCGTAGTGCTTCTTCAACCTCCGGTCTTGTTTCTCCAGCCGCCCAAAGCAGCGCCGGTCGTGCTGCATGCTCCTGCCTCCCGTGGTCGGCTGTGCTGCCGCGGAGGCCTCACCGCCCCCTACTATTCCCACCGCTGGCCAGGCCCTACGGCGACGGCAGCCTCACACCGCAGCCGAACCAGTGAACCCTCATACTCCTCTCCGCGCGGGCTTCCACTGTCGCGTCTTCCCCGGCTCCGCATTGTTCCCTTCCTAGGCCTCGCCGTCGTCCACCGCCCTAGTGCTCTCGGCGCGGCGTGGTCAATGTGGTCAAGGAACGAATTCCATCGGAAGAGTACTGTCGTGGAGAGGCTGACAGCTGGGTCCACGACCGTAGCAAGGAAGTGCCTCCTTATTACGCGCAAAATAATTATTCCTCCACCTGACAGTAGGGACCCACCAGACGGGCCACCGTATTTCACGAAAAAAAAACGTTTCCCCCTGACTACTTGGACCTACCAGCTACATCCTCGCACGCAAGGAAGTGCGTCCGGGCAAAAAAAAATGATTCGCCGCCCTGACTGCTGGGACCCACCAGCTACATCTTCGCAGGCAAGGAAGTGCCTGACAGTCGGGACCCACCTGGTCGAAGCGTACGTAGCGTTGTCCTGGTCGCGAACGTGTACGTACATACTGGTCGATGTAGAGGCGCGCACGTGTCGTAGTAGAGGCGTGCACGTAGCATGTACACGTACGTACAACGGCCAGGGTGCAAGAAAGTAAATACGGCCACGTACGTACATACGGGCGGGGTCTCGAACACCTACTCACGTGTACGTATGGCCAGGACTTGTGTACATGGCTGGGTCGGAACGGAGAAACAGCGTTGTCGTCGTGTTCATGGGGAGGCAACAGAATGCGTTGTGTTCATCGGGAGGAAACGGAACGCGTGGGAGCCAACCGGCTTGGACGGAACAGCCGATGGAAATGAGGCCTGGCATACCGCAGAACGGAGGAAACGGCCTTGTGTTCGACCGGCCACGTTCGAAACGGGATCTTGTTCATCGGGAGGGGTCTGGCGTACCGCAAAACGGAGGAAACGGACCTCCTACGGTCGAAATGGGGGTCCTATTGATCGGGAGGGGTGTGGCGTACCGCAAAACAGAGGAAACAGACTTCTGTTGGAGCGCTACGGTCAAAACAGGGGTCCTGTTCATCGGGAGGGGTGTGGCGTATCGCAAAACGGGATTCCACGGGATACTGTTCATCTCCACCGTCGACCCCCTCCAGCCTCCATGGGCTACTATTCATCCACCGTCGACCTCCTCGAGCCCCCACCTGCGACTGTTCATCCACGGGCTCCTGTTCATCCAGCCTCCACCGCGCGCTACTCCACCGACTACTGTTCAACCAGCCCTCTTCACGGGCTCCTGTTCAACCACCCCTCCACAGGCTCCTGTTCAACCACCCCTCCACGGGCTACTGTTCATCTAGCCCTCCACCTTCTACTGTTCATCCTGCCCTCCACGGGGTCCTGTTCATCCAGCCCCAATCGGCTCGAACGATCGGGGTCCTATTCATCCACCCCCACCCGGACTGTTCATCCAAACCCCCCAGCAACGCTCACTGTTCATCCAGAGGCAATGCTCACTGTTCATCCAGAGGCAACGCCACAGGCTCCTGTTCATCCACCCCCACCGGGAACTGTTCACCCCCCTGCAACACTCACTGTTCATCAAGAGGCAACATCGATCGGCTTCAGTTAGCAGCAGTAGCGAAGGAACCGCTCGATCAGGTTCAGTTAACAGCCATCGATCGATCTCTCGGGTTCAGTAACGTGTAGCCTGCAGTGCAATCGCTCGGGTTCAGTTAGAGCCCAACACCTCGCTTGGGTTCAGTTAGAGCCCAACGCCTCTCACACACGCGCGTACGTATGAGAGAAATGCGCATCGCTCGGCCCCCAACCACCCACCATAACCGGGGACTCCCAGATATTTTCGTGCCCTCGGTTCTACCACGGTTTTTTTCGTCATGGACGGCCCAACGAATGTCATGCAGCTGCGTCTCCGGCTCGCCCAGGACGAAAAGCCCATTTTCTGTCATGATTTTTTGTCATAGAAGTAGGACCCCACCACATCTATGATGATACCGGGTTTTGTCACAATTATCGTCATAGAAGTGTCATAAGTATGACAGAAAAGATTTTCGTTCGGCCCAAAATGTCTCGGATGTATCTTTTTTTGTAGTGAGTAGTTCAAATTCAACAAGATTAAGCGGATACTCAACAAGTTTTTCATGAATGGATCATGTCGTCCCACGCATACTGTCCATTCAGATTCATCCAACAGTGTACAAACCTAAATGATCTATCATGTGGTACATCACGACAACGTCTACGGGCTACACAATGTGCAATGTATAGAGCAATATTAAATGAATGAATCAAGCAATCAAGAAGTTGAGCAAGAAGAAGCAAAACTTATGATCTCTTCGGCTGCAGCGGGCAATGACCACCTTGCCTCCAGCATATCAAACACGCCACATAACATGGTGACGCTGGTCTAGATGGCGTACCATCGATACGATAATGACCTCACATTGTGTTCATGGATAATGTTCATGTCTTATGGCGCAATGTGCTTTCGCGCATGAAAGAAATCATGCACGCCTTCCAGAACGGCCCCCGCTCCTCCTGCCTACTAAATCCGCTGATACAGCCAACCATGCATGCACAACAAACTCATCCTCCATGGTTGAGTACCCTTCCATCCTTCATACTCTAAAAAACGACACGACGTTCCAAAATAAGATCAATGGCATTTATCTGAACACCTAATGGACGTGGTGATCGCCATGGATGAATTTGACAGGGGCGTGGTGTACATGCCTACGGAGGGGTCCTAGGTGGATGACACCACTATAAAAGGCAAGTGGGCATGTCGGTGCTAGTTGTGAACGTCCGGCCGTGCCTGTGTGCCGGCTGGAGAGGTACAACAGAGTCGGAGGAAGAGGATGCGAATGCAAAGTAAGGGGGAGAAGGGGTGGGTTGAAAAAATGAGACCGAGAGGGGATTTAGTGGGCCAAGGTGCCGGAGTCCTACGTGACTGATGTCCGGACTCCGACAAAGCCCCCAGCTTTGTCTCTGTTTTGCTGGAAAAAGTGCGTTTTGACCGCTCAACGGGCAGATACAACCTACGTTGAATGGCACAACATGTTCGAACCGCGTAGTCCAGATGAACAGTTTATTGTCAGCATTGGAGATGCACTAAATAATGAGATCCAAGCTAGCTAACATGATGGTCTGAAGGATTGGAGTAACCGAACAACATGACACAGAGAGCAGGTCAAACTTGTGCGTACGCAATGTCCGTACGGATCATGTAGTAAATTGGCATCCTCTCTGCATTCAGATTGACATGTTGGTATTTTAATGGACTAAAAGCTATGCCGCGTATAACGATAAAAATGGTCGTTGTTGAGGATTTGAGCACTGCTAGTGCAGGGTTGTTGCTGGAAATTCTTCTGGAGAAGTCATCACATAAGTGTTAATGAAGCTAAGAGCATCTCCAACCGTTCGGCGCTCTCAAGGACTGAAATAGCGCCTCCTAGAACTAGCCGACGCTATTTTGACCGTGGGGGCGGTCGGGTTCCCAACCACCGCCCTAGGTCGACCCCCAATTGAAGTTCGGCTAAGTTAAACGAAAAAGACATGAATTCGGCTAAAATTCGGCGGGTTTCATTCATATTCGGTTTTTTTCATTCATATTTGTACATAATAAAAACATTAAAAAAACTACGCCGCCCGCCGCCGCCCGAGCCTTCTACATGTCGAGGAGCTTGTAGAAGGCGATGTAGTCACCGCCGTCATCATCGTCCCGCACACCCTGCCACTGTCGTCTTTGCTGCACCCCTGACCTGCGACGCCGATGCGGGCAGGGTTGGTCAGCGCCGTCACCTCTTCGTCGCTGTCGGAGAGCACGCCGCCGCCGCCCTCATCGCGGCCGCGATGCCGCATGGCAATCTCCTCCAGAGCACGGCGCTGGCGCTCCATTTCCTCACGAACGTAGTCCTGGCGCGACCACGCCAGGTCATCCTCCAGGTCGGCGGCCATGGCCTCTTGCTCCTTCTTCACGGGAAGGAGCGCCGACTCGGTCTTCGGATTGACGGGGTGGGAGGAGGGAGGAGAAGGGACATGGCCGCCCTCGTTGATGATGAGGGCGCTGCCGCGGGTGTGCCGCCCGATTGGTGTCTCCCGTGGCTCCGGCTTGACGGGGAGGAGCGGCGACCCGGATGAAACGGAGCCCAGCGATGTCGTCTCCATTTGCCTCGACGTCCAGGAACTGCTGCGGCGGCGAGAGAAGGAGGGGGCCGTCGGGTACACCATCCGCGGCGAGTTGTCAGCCTCAATGTGCTCGCGAATGGCTTCGAGAGTGCGCCTGAGACGCCCCACCATTGACGCCGCCCCTCGGGGTTGTGGCGCCCGTGGGGTTTAGCGCCGTTCATGGATGCGAGTTGCTCGGCGTGGCGGCGCTCGAAGTACGCCATCCACACATTGCGGCTGTCGGGGGCGTACCTCGGCTGTTGCCGCACGCGCTCCGGCAGAGACAACCGGAGTCGCGCGATCTCGGCGCGGCATTCAGCACCGGCGGCGGCGGTGGCACCGGGACTCCGCCGGTGCTGGGTCTCCATGATCCCGACACCCGCATGTCGGGCAGCGTCGGGTAGTCCTCCTTGTAGAGGAGGCGAGCCTCCACCTCGTGTAGGTGGCAGTGGTCGAAGCCATTGGCCGCCGCTCTGTCGCCGGGGAAGCGCTCGACCATGGTGTCTTGGCTTGAGACGAGGGAGAGCGGCGAAGAAGAGAGGGTCGTCGGCGGTGAGAGAGAGGTTGTGGCGAGGCAAGTGTGCGGCCAACAGCAGGGAGGGGCGGCATTTATAGCGGCGAGTGGGTGGCGAGCGGGCGACAGTAGTATGGGCGCGTGGCGGGAGGGGGCGGGACCCACGGCTGTTGGGGATCGTTGCAGAAATTAAAAAAAATCTACGCATCACCAAGATCAACCTATGGAGATACTAGCAATGAGTGAGAGGGGAGTGCATCTTCATATCCTTGAAGATCGCGATACGGAAGCGTTACAAGAACGCGGATGAAGGAGTCGTACTCGTAGCGATTCAGATCGCGGATGATTCCGATCTAAGCGCCGAACAACGGCACCTCCGCGTTCAACACACGTGCATCCCAGTGACGTCTCCCGCGCCTTGATCCAGCAAGGAGAGAGGGAGAGGTTGGGGAAGACAACTCCAACAGCAGCACGACAACGTGGTGGTGGTGGAGCAGCGTGGTACTCCGGCAGGGCTTCGCCAAGCTCAACGGAGGAGGAGGGGGTGTTGGAGAGGGGGAGGGCTGCGCCTTGGATGTGTTCCGGCTGCCCTCCCTCCTCCCCTCTATTTATAGGGGCAAGGGAGAGGGGGACGGCCCCCTCCAGATGGATCTAGAGGGGGGGGGGGTGGCCAAGGGGGGAGGCCTGCCCCCCAAGCCAAGGGGGGCACCCCCTTTAGCGTTTCCCCCCAACCCTAGGCGCATGGGCCCTAGGGGGGTTTGGCGCCCAGCCCATCTAGGGGCTGGTTTCCCTCCATATTCAGCCCATAGGGCCCTCCAGGGCAGGTGGACCCTCCCAGTGGACCCCCGGAACCCTTTCGGTGGTCCTGGTACAATACCGATAAACCCCCGAACACTTCCGGCGACCGAATAAGGACTTCCCATATATAAATCTTTATCTCTGGACCATTCTGGAGCTCCTCGTGACGTCCGAGATCTCATCCGGGACTCCGAACAACATTTGGTAACCACATACAAACTTTCCCTATAACCCTAGCGTCATTGAACCTTAAGTGTGTAGACCCTACGGGTTCGAGAGGCATGTAGACATGACCGAGACATCTCTCCGGCCAATAACCAACAACGGGATCTGGATACCCATGTTGGCTCCCACATGCTCCACGATGATTTCATCGGATGAACCACAATGTCGAGGATTCAATCAATCCCGTACACAATTCCCTTTGTCTACCGGTATGATACTTGCCCGAGATTCGATCGTCGGTATCCCTATACCTTGTTCAATCTCGTTACCGGCAAGTCTCTTTTACTCGTTCCGTAACACATCATCCCGTGATCAACTCTTTGGTCACATTGAGCTCATTATGATGATGTCCTACCGAGTGGGCCCAGAGATACCTCTCCGTCACACGGAGTGACAAATCCCAGTCTTGATTCGTGCCAACCCAACAGACACTTTCGGAGATACCTGCAGTGCACCTTTATAGCCACCCAGTTATGTTGTGACATTTGGCACACCCAAAGCATTCCTACGGTATCCAAGAGTTGCACAATCTCATGGTCTAAGGAAATGATACTTGACATTAGAAAAGCTTTAGCAGACGAACTACACGATCTTGTGCTATGCTTAGGATTGGTCTTGTCCATCACATCATTCTCCTAATGATGTGACCCTGTTATCAAAGACATCCAATGTCCATGGTCAGGAAACTGTAACCATCTAATCAACGAGCTAGTCAACTAGAGGCTCACTAGGGACATGTTTTGGTCTATGTATTCACACTGTATTATGATTTCCGGATAACACAATTATAGCATGAACAATAGACAATTATCATGAACAAGGAAATATAATAATAACCACTTTATTATTGCCTCTAGGGCATATTTCCACAGTCTCCCACTTGCACTAGAGTCAATAATCTAGTTACATTGTGATGAATCGTACACCCATAGAGTTCTGTTGTTGATCATGTTTTGCTCGTGGAAGAGGTTTAGTCAACGGATCTGCGACATTCAGGTCCGTATGCAATTTACAAATATCTATGTCTCCATCTTGAACATGTTCACGAATGGAGTTGAAGCGACGCTTGATATGCCTGGTCTTCTTGTGAAACCGGGGCTCCTTGGCAAGGGCAATAGCTCCAGTGTTGTCACATAAGAGAGTCATTGGGCCCGACGCATTGGGAATAACTCCTAGGTCGGTGATGAACTCCTTCATCCAGACTGCTTCCTGTGCTGCCTCCGAGGCTGCTATGTACTCCGCTTCACATGTAGATCCCGCCATGACGCTTTGCTTGCAACTGCACCAGCTGACTGCCCCACCATTCAAAATATACACGTATCCGATTTGTGACTTGGAGTCATCCAGATCTATGTCGAAGCTAGCGTCGACGTAACCCTTTACGACAAGCTCTTTGTCACCTCCATAAACGAGAAACATATCCTTAGTCATTTTCAGGTACTTCAGGATGTTCTTGATCACTGTCCAGTGTTCCATGTCGGGATTACTTTGGTACCTCCCTACCAAACTTATGGCAAGGTTCACGTCAGGTCTGGTACACAACATGGAATACATAATAGACCCTATGGCCGAGGCATAGGGGATGACACTCATCTTTTCTCTATCTTCTGCCGTGGTCGGGCATTGAGCCGTGCTCAATCTCACACCTTGCAATACAGGCAAGAACCCCTTCTTGGACTGATCCATATTGAACTTCTTCAATATCTTGTCAAGGTATGTGCTTTGTGAAAGACCAATGAGGCGTCTCGATCTATCTCTATAGATCTTGATGCCTAATATGTAAGCAGCTTCTCCAAGGTCCTTCATTGAAAAACACTTATTCAAATAGGCCTTTATGCTTTCCAAGAATTCTATATCATTTCCCATCAATAGTATGTCATCCACATATAATATGAGAAATGCTACAGAGCTCCCACTCACTTTCTTGTAAACACAGGCTTCTCCATAAGTCTGTGTAAACCCAAACGCCTTGATCATCTCGTCAAAGCGAATGTTCCAACTCCGAGATGCTTGCGCCAGCCCATAGATTGAGCGCTGGAGCTTGCATACCTTGTCAGCATTCTTAGGATCGACAAAACCTTCCGGCTGCATCATATACAATTCTTCCTTAAGGAAACCATTAAGGAATGCCATTTTGACGTCCATTTGCCATATCTCATAATCATAGAATGCGACAATTGCTAACATGATTCGAACGGACTTCAGCTTCGCTACGGGTGAGAAGGTCTCATCATAGTCAACCCCTTGAACTTGTCGATAACCCTTAGCGACAAGCCGAGCCTTATAGATGGTCACATTACCATCCGTGTCTGTCTTCTTCTTAAAGATCCATTTATTCTCTATGGCTTGCCGATCATCGGGCAAGTCTGTCAAAGTCCATACTTTGTTTTCATACATGGATCCTATCTCAGATTTCATGGCTTCAAGCCATTTGTTGGAATCCGGGCCCGCCATTGCTTCTTCATAGTTTGAAGGTTCACCGTTGTCTAACAACATGATTTCCAGGACAAGGTTGCCGTACCACTCTGGTGCAAAACGTGTCCTTGTGGACCTACAAAGTTCAGTGGTAACTTGATCATGATCATCATCATTAACTTCCTCTCTAGTCGGTGCAGGTACCACAGAAACATTTTCTTGCACTGCGCTACTCTCTGGTTCGAGAGGGGTCATCTCATCAAGTTCCACTTTCCTCCCACTTACTTCTTTCAAGAGAAACTCTTTCTCTAGAAAGGATCCATTCTTGGCAACAAAGATCTTGCCTTCGGATCTGAGGTAGAAGGTATACCCAATAGTTTCCTTAGGGTATCCTATGAAGACGCAATTTTCTGACTTGGGTTCGAGCTTTTCAGGTTGAAGTTTCTTGACATAAGCATCGCATCCCCAAACTTTTAGAAACGACAGCTTAGGTTTCTTCCCAAACCATAATTCATACGATGTCGTCTCAACGGATTTCGACGGAGCCCTATTTGAAGTGAATGCGGCAGTCTGTAAAGCATAACCCCAAAATGATAGCGGTAGATCGGTAAGAGACATCATAGATCGCACCATATCCAATAGAGTGCGATTACGACGTTTGGACACACCATTACACTGAGGTTTTCCAGGAGGCGTGAGTTGTGAAACAATTCCACATTTCCTTAAGTGCGTGCCAAATTCGTGACTCAAATATTCCCCTCCATGATCTGATTGTAAGAACTTTATTTTCCTGTCACGTTGATTCTCAACCTCACTCTAAAATTCCTTGAACTTTTCAAAGGTCTCAGACTTGTGTTTCATTAAGTAGACATACCCATATCTACTTAAGTCATCAGTGAGGGTGAGAACATAACGATAACCACCGCGAGCCTCAATGCTCATTGGACCGCACACATCAGTATGTATGATTTCCAATAAGTTGGTTGCTCGCTCCATTGTTCCAGAGAACGGAGTCTTGGTCATTTTTCCCATGAGGCATGGTTCGCACGTGTCAAATGATTCATAATCAAGAGACTCCAAAAGTCCATCTGCATGGAGTTTCTTCATGCATTTAACACAAATGTGACCAAGGCGGCAGTGCCACAAATATGTGGGACTATCATTATCAACCTTACATCTTTTGGCATTCACACTATAAATATGTGTAACATCACGTTCGAGATTCAACAAGAATAAACCATTGACTAGTGGGGCATGACCATAAAACATATCTCTCATATAAATAGAACAACCATTATTCTCAGATTTAAATGAGTAGCCATCTCGCATTAAACGAAATCCAGATACAATGTTCATGTTCAAAGCTGGCACTAAATAACAATTATTGAGGTTTAAAACTAATCCCGTAGGTAAATGTAGAGGTAGCGTACCGACAACGATCACATCGACCTTGGAACCATTCCCGACGCGCATCGTCACCTCGTCCTTCGCCAGTCTCCGCTTATTCTACAGCTCCTATTTTGAGTTACAAATATGAGCAACCGCATCGGTATCAAATACCCAGGAGCTACTATGAGTGCTGGTAAGGTACACATCAATAACATGTATATCATATATACCTTTGGTATTGCCGGCCTTCTTATCCGCTAAGTACTTGGGGCAGTTCCGCTTGCAGTGACCGTTTCCCTTGCAATAAAAGCACTCAGTCTCAGGTTTGGGTCCATGCTTTGGCTTCTTCCCGGCAACTGGCTTACCGGGCGCGGCAACTCCCTTGCCATCCTTCTTGAAGTTCTTCTTACCCTTGCCTTTCTTGAAACTAGTGGTTTTATTGACCATCAACACTTGATGTTCCTTTTTGATCTCCACCTCCGCTGATTTCAGCATTGAATATACCTCAGGAATGGTTTTCTCCACCCCCTGCATATTGAAATTCATCACAAAGCTCTTGTAGCTAGGTGGAAGCGACTGAAGGATTCTGTCAACGACCGCGTTGGGAGATTAACTCCCAACTAAGACAAGCGGTTGTGCAACCCAGACATTTTGAGTATGTGCTCGCTGACAGAACTATTCTCCTCCATCTTACAACTGTAGAACTTGTCGGAGACTTCATATCTCTCGACTCGGGCATGAGCTTGGAAAACCATTTTCAGCTCTTGGAACATCTCATATGCTCCGTGTTGCTCAAAACGCTTTTGGAGCCCCGGTTCTAAGCTGTAAAGCATGCCGCACTGAACCATGGAGTAATCATCACTACGCGACTGCTAGGCGTTCATAACGTCTTGAGTTACTGGGAAAACAGGTGCTTCACCTAGCGGTGCATCAAGGACATATGCTTTCTTGGCAGCTATGAGGATGATCCTCAAGTTACGGACCCAGTCCGTATAGTTGCTACCATCGTCTTTCAGCTTGGTTTTCTCTAGGAACGCGTTGAAGTTGAGGGCAACATTAGCGTGAGCCATTTGATCTACAAGACATATTGTAAAGATTTTAGACTAAGTTCATAATAATTAAGTTCATCTAATCAAATTATTCAATGAACTCCCACTCAGATAGACATCTCTCTAGTCATCTAAGTGATACATGATCCGAATCGACTAGGCTGTGTCCGATCATCACGTGAGACGGACTAGTCATCAACGGTGAACATCTCCATGTTGATCGTATCTACTATATGACTCATGTTCGATCTTTCGGTCTCTCGTGTTCTGAGGCCATGTCTGTACATGCAAAGCTCGTCAAGTCAACCTAAGTGTTTTGCTTGTGTAAATCTAGCTTACACCCGTTGTATTCGAACGTTAGAATCTATCACACCCGATCATCACGTGGTACTTCAAAACAATGGACCTTCGCAACGGTGCACATGTTGGGGAACGTAGTTCCTACGCACACGCAAGATCATGGTGATGCATAGCAACGAGAGGGGAGAGTGTGTCCACGTACCCTCGTAGACCGAAAGCGGAAGCGTTAGCACAATGCGGTTGATGTAGTCGTATGTCTTCACGATCCGACCGATCAAGCACCGAACGTACGACACCTTCGAGTTCTGTACACGTTCAACTCAATGACGTCCCTCGAACTCCGATCCAGCTGAGTGTTGAGGGAGAGTTTCGTCAGCACGACGGCTTGGTGACGATGTTGATGTTCTACCGACGCAGGGCTTCGCCTAAGCACCGCTATGATATTATCGAGGTGGATTGTGGTGGAGGGGGGCACCACACACGGCTAAGAGATCAATCATCAATTGTGTGTCTATGGGGTGCCCCCTGCCCCCGTATATAAAGGAGCAAGGGAGGAGGAGGCCGGCCCAAGGAGGGGCGCGCCAAGGGAGTTGGATTCTTACTCCTAGTTGGAGTAGGTTTCCTCCTTTCCTAGTCCAACTAGGAGAAGGGGGGAAAGGAGAGGAGGGGAGAAGGAAGGGAGAGGGGGGCCGCGCCCCAAACCCCTTGTCCAATTCGGACTGGGCTTGGGAGGGGCGCGCGCCACCTCCTGGCTGCTGCCTTTCCTTCCCACTAAGGCCCATTAAGGCCCAATACTTCTTCCCCGTATTCCCGTAACTCCCCGGTACTCTGAAAAATACTCGAATCACTTGGAACCTTTCCAATATCCGAATATAGTCGTCCAATATATCGATCTTTACGTCTTGACCATTTTGAGACTCCTCGTCATGTCCCCGATCTCATCCGGGACTCTGAACTACCTTCCGTACATCAAAACACATAAACTCATAATATAACCGTCATCGAACTTTAAGTGTGCGGACCCTACGGGTTCGAGAACTATGTAGACATGACCGAGACACATCTTCGGTCAATAACCAATAGCGGAACCTAGATGCTCATATTGGCTCCTACATATTCTACGAAGATCTTTATCGGTCAAACCGCATAACAACATACGTTGTTCCCTTTGTCATCGGTATGTTACTTGCCCGAGATTCGATCATTGGTATCTCAATACCTAGTTCAATCTCATTACCGGCAAGTCTCTTTACTCGTTCCGTAATACATCATCCCGCAACTAACTCATTAGTTGCAATGCTTGCAAGGCTTATAGTGATGTGCATTACCGAGTGAGCCCAGAGATACCTCTCCGACAATCGGAGTGACAAATCCTAATCTCGAAATACGCCAACCCAACAAGTACCTTTGGAGACACCTGTAGAGCACCTTTATAATCACCCAGTTACGTTGTGACGTTTGGTAGCACACAAAGTGTTCCTCTGGTAAACGGGAGTTGCATAATCTCATAGTCATAGGAACATGTATAAGTCATGAAGAAAGCAATAGCAGAATACTAAACGATCATGTGCTCAGCTAACGGAATGGGTCAAGTCAATCACATCATTCTCCTAATGATGTGATCCCGCTAATCAAATGACAACTCATGTCTATGGCTAGGAAACATAACCATCTTTGATCAACGAGCTACTCAAGTAGAGGCATACTAGTGACACTCTGTTTGTCTATGTATTCACACAAGTATTATGTTTCCGGTTAATACAATTCTAGCATGAATAATAAACCTTTATCATGATATAAGAAAATAAATAATAACTTTATTATTGCCTCTAGGGCATATTTCCTTTAGTCTCCCACTTGCACTAGAGTCAATAATCTAGATCACATCGCCATGTGATTTAACATTAATAGTTCACATCACCATGTGATTAACACCCATAGTGCACATCGTCATGTGACCAACACCCAAAGGGTTTACTAGAGTCAATAATCTAGTTCACATCGCTATGTGATTAACACCCAAAGAGTACTAAGGTGTGATCATGTTTTGCTTGTGAGAGAAGTTTAGTCAACGGGTCTGCTACATTCAGATCCGTATGTATTTTGCAAATTGCTATGTCAACAATGCTCTTTCACGAAGCTACTCTAGCTAATTGCTCCCACTTTCAATATGTATCCAGATTGAGACTTAGAGTCATCTGGATTAGTGTCAAAACTTGCATCGACGTAATCTTTTACGACGAACCTTTTTGTCACCTCCATAATCGAGAAACATATCCTTATTCCACTAAGGATAATTTTGACCGCTGTCCAGTGATCTACTCCTAGATCAGTATTGTACTCCCTTGCCAAAATCAGTGTAAGGTATACAATAGTTCTGGTACACAGCATGGCATACTTTTATAGAACCTATGTCTGAGACATACGGAATGACTTTCATTCTCTTTCTATCTTCTGCCGTGGTCGTGCTTATAGTCTTACTCAATTTCACACCTTGTAACACATGCAAGAACTCTTTCTTTGACTGTTCCATTTTGAACTACTTCAAAATCTTGTCAAGGTATGTACTCATTGAAAAAACTTATCAAGCGTCTTGATCTATCTCTATAGATCTTGATGCTCAATACGTAAACAGTTTTACCGAGGTCTTTCTTTGAAAAACTCCTTTCAAACACTCCTTTATGCTTTGCAAAATAATTCTACATTATTTCTGATCAACAATATGTCATTCACATATACTTATCAGAAATGGTGTAGTGCTGTCACTCACTTTCTTGCAAATACAGGCTTCACCGCAAGTCTGTATAAAACTATATGCTTTGATCAACTTATCAAAGCGTATATTCCAACTCCGAGATGCTTGCACCAGTCCATAGATGGATCGCTGGAGCTTTGCACACTTCATTAGCACCTTTAGGATTGACAAAACCTTCTGGTTGCATCATATACAACTCTTCTTCAATAAATCCATTTAGGAATGCAGTTTTGTTTATCCATTTGCCAGATTTCATAAAATGCGGCAATTGCTAACATGATTCAGACAGACTTAAGCATAGATACGAGTGAGAAACTCTCATCGTAGTCAACACCTTGAACTTGTCGAAAACCTTTTTGCAACAATTCTAGCTTTGTAGATAGTAACACTACTATCTGCGTCCGTCTTCCTCTTGAAGATCCATTTAATCTTAATGGCTCACCAATCATCGGGCAAGTCAATCAAAATCCATACTTTGTTCTCGTACATGGATCCCATCTCATATTTTATGGCCTCAAGCCATTTTGCGGAATCTGGGCTCATCATCGCTTCCTCATAGTTCGTAGGTTCGTCATGGTCTAGTAACATGACCTCCAGAACTGGATTACCCTACCACTCTAGTGCGGATCTTACTCTGGTTCACCTACGAGGTTCAGTAACAATTTGATCTGAAGTTTCATGATCATCATCATTAACTTCCTCACTCATTAGTGTAGACGTCACATGAACCATTTTCTGTGATGAACTACTTTCCAATAAGGGAGCAGGTATAGTTACCTCATCAAGTTCTACTTTTCTCCCACTCACTTCTTTCGAGAGATACTCCTTCTCTAGAAAGGATCCAAACTTTAGCAACAAAAGTCTTGCCTTCGAATCTGTGATAGAAGGTGTACCCAACAATCTCTTTTGGGTATCCTATGAAGACACATTTCTCTGATTTGGGTTCGAGCTTATCAGGTTGAAGCTTTTTCACATAAGCATCGTGTAACACCCCGGATGTAACTCTCCCAATTTGTACTCCAACTCTTGCCGTTTCCGGCGTTAAGTTATATTTATTTCCTCGGGTTCGGGTCTTCGTCTCCGTGTGTTGTTATCGTTGTCATGCATCTCTTATCATGTCATCATGTGCATTGCATCTGCATACGTGTTCGTCTCATGCATTCGAGCATTTTCCCCGTTGTCCGTTTTGCATTCCGACGCTTCGTTCTCCTCCGGTGGTCATTTCTAGCTTTCTTTCGTGTGTGGGGATTAAACATTTCCAGATTGGACCGAGACTTGCCAAGTGGCCTTGGTTTACTACTGGTAGACCGCCTGTCAAGTTTCGTATCATTTGGACTTCGTTTGATACTCCAACGGTTAACCGAGGGACCGAAAAGGCCTCGTGTGTGTTGCAGCCCAACACCCCTCCAATTTGACCCAAAACCCACCAAACTCTGCTCCATCATCTAGAGCGTTCGATCACGATCGCATGGCCGAAAACCGCACCTCATTTGGACTCTCCTAGCTCCCTCTATGCCTATCTATACCTCCCCCATTCCAAATCTCGGATCCCCTCGTCAAACCCTAAAAAAAACCATCTCCGCCGCCGCCGGACGTGTCCGCACAGGCTGGACAACGTCTGGATCCGCCTCCGCCAACCGGGAGCCGCCACGTGGGTGCCCTGGACCACATCACCGCCGCCACACCCGCGCGGGCCCGCCAGCCCGTGGCCGGCCCCCGAGGCCCGCATCGCCAAGCCCCGCCGCCCGGATTGCGCCGTCGCCCGCGCCTCCGTCTTCCCGGCTGCGGCAGCCCGGCGCCGCCTCGCCTCCTTCTCCGGTCGGCGCCGCCACCGCCCGGATTGCCGCAGCCCGGCCGCCGCTTCGCCGTCAGCCACCGCCGCCGCCAAGTCCGGCGACCACCTTCGCCGCCCCGCCCTCCTCTTGCCGGGATCCGACCCCGCCGCCCTCCGCCGCCCTCCTCATCGACTCCGGCGAGCTCCGAGCCGGCGAGCACTGTTCCGGCGAGATCCGGCCGCGCCTCGAGTTCCGTGCAAACCCTAGATCTGTCCCGGAGAGGTTGATTTTTTCACTAAGTCCTCGGAATTTTCAGTCCAAGTGCTCAGGTTCGTAGCTCCGTAACTTTGCATCCGTAGCTCCGATTCATGCATATAGCATATCAAAATGTTCACCTCAGAGAGTACATCATTGCATTCCATTGCATCATTTTCATGTGATCTCATCTTGATGCCCGAAATGCTGTTAGAAGAGGGCTACTTGAGATAATTGTCAGATCTGCTAATCCGTTTAGGTTTTTGTCATTTTTGCATGATTAATGTGTGCATGATATGCCCTGATGCTCTACGTGTGTTTTGTTAAGGGTTTTGTCATCTTTCCAGAGGTGCAACCCATGTATTTGTGTGATGTGTGTGGCGACTAGTGCAAGCTTGCAAAGTGGTGCACTTTCTAATTCTGTTTTCAGGGACTTAGCAATTTCACTAAGTCCTGGAGTTGTTTATCTCATGATGCCATATGTTCATGTTGTTTCCTAGTGATCCGTGCCTCTTTTGAGGATGATCAGTAAGGGAGTTTTGTTAATATTGTAGTGCTCTATCCATCCATGTCTTTGTTTGGAGCACCCTAGCTTGAGTCAATCGAGCTCTACTTTTGCTACTTTGTGAATCTGGGCAGATTGTCAACTTGTTTGCAATTTTGCCGATGATATTGTAGTTGATCTGTGCATTCTATGCTATTGTTCTTGCCATGTCTGGCTTGCATTTTGTGCCTTATTGATGGGTGTATGCTTGTCTTGCCATGACTTGCACCGTAGTGAGTGCATCGAGCTCGTAAACATGCCTACTTGAGTTATACTTCACCATGCGTCAGTTTTTCACTAAGTCTGAAAACTGATTATGTCTTTGCTATGTTCACAGGCTTGCAATTGTATTTTCTGATCCCTTTTGGCTCAAGGTCACTAAGGGACTTTTGTTAAGCTCTTTGAGTAGCTCCATGCCATGCTTTACTTTGCCATTTTCAGGTCCTGCAGCATGTAGTTTTGTTGCTCCGAAGAGTGCTAGCTGATCTAGAATTCCAGACAAGTGTTAATTTCACTAAGTCTGAAATCTGTTTTGCCATATGCATTTTTGCCATGCTTGTTTGAACCTGTTAATGGATGAATTGGCCGTAGCTCAGTGCTAGACTTTTGTTAAGCATCTTGTGTGCATCCTTGCCATGTATTTTGTTGTCATGTTTGGGTGCTGTAGCATGTTCATCTCGTTGCATTTAGATGGCTACTTGCTGTAAATCGCAGACTGTCATTTTTGAATCGCTTGCCATTTCCAAACCGTAACTCCGATTCCGGTGTTCCTTATATCGTTTTCAAGCGATTTCATCTCATTTTTCCAGTGGCACACTTGGAATCCCAAGTTGGGGCTAGGTTCAAGGTTTTCCTATCATATCTTGCATTTTGCATCCCGCATCGCATCCCGCATAGCATATCATCTTTGCATTGTGTTGTTTGAGTTTGCACGTGGTTGATTGTATCCTTGTTGCTTGTTTGTCTTGTTTGGGTAGAGCCGGGAGACGAGTTCGCTAACGAGGAGCCCGTTGAGTTTGCTTTCGAGGATCCAGTCAACTCTGACAACTGTGCAGGCAAGATGATCATGCCCTCGAAATCACTACTATCTTTGCTATGCTAGTTTGCTCGCTCTTTTGCTATGCCAATGCTACGATGCCTACCACTTGTTTTTCAAGCCTCCCATATTGCCATGTCAAACCTCTAACCCACCTTGTCCTAGCAAACCGTTGATTGGCTATGTTACCGCTTTGCTCGGCCCCTCTTATAGCGTTGCTAGTTGCAGGTGAAGATTGGAGGCCGTTCCTTGTCGGAACATTTATTTACTTGTTGGGATATCATTATATTGCTATGTTATCTTAATGCATCTATATACTTGGTAAAGGGTGGAAGGCTCGGCCTCTCGCCTAGTGTTTTGTTCCACTCTTGCCGCCCTAGTTTTCCGTCATATCGGTGTTATATTCCCGGATTTTGCGTTCCTTACGCGGTTGGGTTATAATGGGAACCCCTTGATATTTCGCCTTGATTAAAGCTTTTCCAGCAATGCCCAACCTTGGTTTTACCATTTGCCACCTAGCCTTTTCTTTCCCTTGGGTTCTGCAGACTCCAGGGTCATCTTATTTTAAGCCCCCGGGCCAGTGCTCCTCTGAGTGTTGGTCCACCTGTCAGCTGCCGGTGGCCACCAGGGGCAACTCTGGGCTGGCCTACCCGTACCTAAGACAATCTGAGTGTGCCCTGAGAAAGAGATATGTGCAGCTCCTATCGGGATTTGTCGGCACATTCGGGCGGTGTTGCTGGTCTTGTTTTAACCTGTCGAAGTGTCTTGAATTACCGAGATACCGAGTCTGCTCGGAACGTCTTGGGAGGAGGTCTATTCCTTCGTTGACCGTGAGAGCTTGTCATGGGCTACGTTGGGCCTCCCCTGCAGGGATTGAACTTTCGAAAGCCGTGCCCGTGGTTATGGGCAGATGGGAATTTGTTAATGTCCGGTTGTAGATAACTTGAACCTTAACTTAATTAAAATGAATCAACTGAGTGTGTTACCGTGATGGCCTCTTCTCGGCGGAGTCCGGGAAGTGGACACGGTGTTGGAGTAATGTTTGCGCAGGTTGCTCTCTAGTTTCTCGATCGCACTTTGCCTCCTCTTCTCGCTCTCTTTTGCGAATAAGTTAGCCACCATACTTGCTAGTCGCTTGCTGCAGCTCCACATATTTACCTTGCCATACCTATAAGCTTAAATAGTCTTGATCGCGAGGGTGCGAGATTGCTGAGTCCCTGTGGCTCACAGATTACTATTACACCAGATGCAGGGCCTGATGATTCCGCTCCAGGAGACGCGTATGAGCTCAAGTGGGAGTTCGACGAAGACTCTCAACGTTACTATGTTTCCTTTCCCGATGATCAGTTGTGGTGCCCAGTTGGGGGTGATCGGGACCGTGTCGCATGTTGGGTTCTCTTTTTTTTTGGCGCCGTAGTCGGGCCATGAGTGTTTGGATGATGTAATGTTATTTATGTACTTGATTGACGTGGCGAGTGTAAGCCAACTATGTTATCTCCCCTTTATTATTATATTACATGGGATGTTGTGAAGATTGCCTAACTTGCGACATATGCCTTCAATGCGATTATGCCTCTAAGTCGTGCCTCGACACGTGGGAGATATAGTCGCATCGAGGGTGTTACAAGTTGGTAATCAGAGCCTTCCCCGACCTTAGGAGCCCCATTGCTTGATCGTTTTTAGCGGCCGAGTTGTGTCTAGAAAAATGTTTTGAGTCATTTAGGAATTATATATCGGAGAGTTTAGGAATTCTTTTTACTTCCCAGTCTCCTCATCGCTCTGGTAAGGCATCCTGACGTAGAGTTTTGACTCTTCTCTTCTCAAATTTCACTAAAAAATTTTAGGATCACGCGGGTATCTTGGAATCGTTCCGATGGTTTTATGATGAGAACATTGTCTTGGTGCCTCCTGTCAGGGGTTTAGTGGAAGTGTCCCGGGGAGTTGAGCTCTGAGGTGTTGTCATCATAATTTTATCGTTGCAGTTCTGGAATACCTGAGTTTAGTACGCCGACATCGAAAATCTCTTTTATGCAGTTCGTTGGTGAGATAACCTCGACGCCACCCAGTACTGGGGCGGGAGTTCGGGAGTATCGCCATAACTTGTATAACGGATGCTTTTCGAAGGTTGAGGTAGATGGTTTCCGAAGGTTTCTTGGTTATGTGTTGAAGGATGGATACAGCTGGATGTAGGATTTGCTAGTTTGGGTGAGATATTATGCTTCCCCTGTATCCCCAACACCTGATTGCATAACCGGAAAGGTTCGGGAGTTTCATAGGTGGGAATTCTAGTAGCTCTAGTTCTTCTTCCACGGATATTGGTTTGAGATTGGGATTTCTTACCGATTATTCGTTCTTGATCCGTACCTTGTTGATTTATTTCTCTACCTTAATTCTACGTGGCTTCTCAATTTATGGATATGTGACCATTTCAAGAGGAATGCATTCGTTCATTTTGTTCGGATGTGAAGACTATATGTTGCAATTTTCATTCCGTTGGATTCAGCTTCAATATTTGTCTGTCAATGTGCTAATGGTGGTCAACCTCTTCAGGATGGCTCCTCCAACGCGCACGACTCCGAATCCTGATCCGCCACCACCTCCACCTCCTCCGGAGGCATGGCAAGCTGTGATGGCCGCAACCAATGCAAACACACAGTTGATCATGCAAATTCTCCAAGAGCGCAATCAAGGCAACCAAGGGAATCAAGGCAGCAATCAGAATCACTTTGCTACACTCAACCAGTTCCTTGCTAACGGGCCAAAGACTTTCAGCAATTGTGTTGAGGCAACCGATGCTGACGATTGGCTAGTGGATCTGTGCAAGCATTTCGAGTGCAGTAATGTCAGGCCTGAGGACTTTGTCAAGTTCGCTTCCTTCCAACTCAAAGATCAAGCTGCAGAATGGTTTCAGCAATACAAGGATTCCAGAGGTGGACGTGTTATCACTTGGGATGATTTCCGTCGAGATTTCCCAGCTCATCATATTCCTCAAAGCGTGGTTGAAAGCAAGCGTGAGGAATTCCGCAATCTGAAGCAAGGCTCTTTATCTGTCTATGACTACAACAAGTTGTTCCAGAAGCTCGCCCGCTTTGCCAAGCAGGACGTCCCTGATGAGAAGAGCATGATATACCAGTTCAGGGGTGGTCTCAGAGAAGAAATTCAGCTCGCTCTTGTTCTCTTCGAGCCCTTGAGATACGATGAGTTCTACAACATGGCACTGAAGCAAGAGGCTGCTCAGTTGAGGTGTGATGCTTCCAAGAAGCGAGTCAGAGATGCTACTCCTTCTTCCTCTACTCAAGTGGCCAAGCAGCAGAAGTATTGGCTTCCTCCTCCTCCGTTCCATCAGCCGTATCAGCAGAAGAGCAAAGTTGGCAGTGGATCTTCCCACCCACCCAACCTTGGCTTTCAGAACAAGACTTTGTCTCAAGCTCCAAGATCGAGTGCTCCATATCATCGTCCGCTTTCAGAGGTCACGTGCAACAAGTGCCAACAGAAGAGTCACTATGCCAACAAGTGTTTCAACCAGAGGCGTCTTCCTCCTCCTCCTCCAGTCAGATCGGCAAGTACAACTGTGGTCAAGCATAACCCCAAGCACGCCAAGGTCAACCTGATGAATGCAGCTCAGGCAGAGGATTCGTCAGATGTGATCATGGGTAACCTTCCTGTTAATGATATTCCTGCAAAAGTTCTTTTTGACACGGGTGCATCGCATTGTTTCATCTCGAGACCGTTTTCTTCTAAGCATGGTTTGCCTTTGCAAATTTTGCCTAGTCCATTTGCAGTTGTCTCTCTCGGTAGGCGCATGCATGCTAACTCCATTGCTCCGGATGTTACTATCACTTTGGGAGACTATAAGTTCCTTTCTTCCCCTACGGTTCTCGGTGACTCGGATATTGATCTTATTCTCGAAATGGATTGGCTTTCTAAGCACAAGGCTCAGCTTGATTGTGCAGCCAGGCAGATTCAATTGACTCATTCGTCTGAGGATGTAATTGTCTTTGCCGCTCGTGATGATACCATCCATCTGTTTTCTCTCAATGAGAAGGGTGAATTGGATGCCATCTCTCAAATTCCAGTCGTTTGCGAATATCAAGACGTCTTTCCAGAAGAGCTTCCAGGAATGCCTCCGCACCGGCCAGTTGAATTCGTTATTGATCTTGAGCCTGGTACGGAACCTGTGTGCAAACATCCTTACAAGCTCGGACCTGAAGAGTTGAAGGAGCTGAAGAAGCAACTCGTATTCAAGAGAAAATGGGTCTTATCCGGCCTAGTTCTTCTCCATGGGGTTGTGGTGTTCTTTTTGTGAAGAAGAAGGATGGAATGGACCGACTTTGTGTTGATTACCGTCCAGTGAACAAGAAGACCATCAAGAACAAATACCCACTTCCCAACATCAATGAGCTGTTCGAACAACTCAAAGGTGCCCAAGTATTCTCCAAGCTTGATCTCCGTATGGGTTATCATCAGATTCGAATCCGTGAGCAAGATATTCCCAAGACGGCTTTCAGGACAAGCTTTGGTTCATATGAATACACTGTCATGTCTTTTGGCCTCGTCAACGCTCCTCCGACGTTCTCTCGCATGATGAACTTCATCTTCAACGCCTACACCAATGACTTCGTTTTGGTCTATCTCGACGACATTCTGGTTTTCTCGAAGAACAAGGAAGATCATGCCAAGCACTTGCGTTTGGTTCTCGATAAGCTCAGGGAACATCAGTTCTACGCCAAGTTCTCCAAGTGTGAATTTTGGCTCGATGAGGTTCTTTATCTTGGTCATATCATCTCTGCCAAGGGCATTGCCGTGAATCCTGAGAAGGTGTCTGCAATTGTGAATTGGGAACCTCCTCAGAACGTGAAGCAACTCCGTAGCTTCCTCGGTCTCGCAAGCTATTGCCGAAGATTCGTTGAAAACTTTTCTAAGATCGCGAAGCCTCTCTCAAATCTTCTCCAGAAGCACGTCAAGTACGTTTGGTCTCCGGAGTGTGATATTGCTTTCAACACTTTGAAAGAGAAATTGATCACTGCTCCAGTTCTGACTCCGCCTGATGAATCCAAGCCGTACGAGGTCTTTTGTGATGCCTCTCTCCAAGGTCTTGGCGCAGTATTGATGCAAGAGAAGAAAGTTGTTGCTTATACATCTCGCCAGTTGAAGCCTAATGAGAAGAACTACCCCACTCATGATCTCGAGTTGGCGGCAGTTGTGCATGCTCTTTTGACTTGGAGACATCTTCTATTGGGAAGAAAAGTGGACATTTTCACTGATCACAAGAGTCTCAAGTACATCTTCACTCAGCCTAATCTCAACCTCAGGCAAACTCGATGGGTCGAAATGATTCAAGAGTATAATCCGAGTATTGAGTATACTCCAGGCAAGGCCAATGTGATTGCTGACGCATTGAGCAGGAAAGCTTACTGCAACAGTCTGATTCTCAAGCCTTATCAACCCGAGCTTTGTGAAGCTTTCCGCAAACTTAATCTGCAAGTTGTTCCTCAAGGTTTCCTCGCCAACCTTCAAGTCTCTCCTACCTTGGAAGACCAGATTCGCCAAGCCCAGCTTCTTGATGCTATGGTGAAAAAGGTGAAGATTGGGATTGCCAAGAGTCAGTCCAAGTACAAGTGCTACCGCCTTGATGACAAGGACACTCTCTTCTTCGAGGATCGTATTGTTGTACCCAAAGGTGACCTCCGTAAAGTGATCATGAACGAGGCTCACAATTCTCTCCTCTCCATCCACCCTGGGAGCACGAAGATGTATCAGGACCTCAAGCAAGCTTATTGGTGGACTCGAATGAAGCGCGAGATTGCTCAATTCGTGAATGAATGTGATGTCTGCAGAAGAGTGAAGGCAGAACACCAAAGGCCAGCAGGTCTCCTCCAACCTCTTGCCATTCCAGAATGGAAGTTTGACCACATTGAAATGGACTTCGTGACTGGGTTTCCAAAGTCCAAGCGTGGCAATGATGCTATATTCGTTGTCATCGACAAACTCACCAAAGTGGCTCACTTTCTGCCTATCAAAGAGTCGATCACTGCAGCTCAATTGGCGGAACTCTATACCTCTCGTATTGTCTCTCTGCACGGTATTCCACAAGTGATCTCTTCAGACCGTGGCAGCATCTTTACCTCGAAGTTTTGGGATTCTTTTCAGAAGGCCATGGGCACCAACATCCGCTTCAGCACAGCTTTCCATCCTCAAACTAGCGGTCAAGTCGAGCGTGTCAACCAGATTCTTGAAGATATGCTCAGGGCTTGTGTGATCTCCTTCGGCATGAAGTGGGAGGATTGTCTTCCTTATGCTGAATTCTCCTACAACAACAGTTTTCAAGCAAGTTCGGGCAAGGCCCCATTTGAAATTCTGTATGGCAGGAAGTGCCGTACCCCTCTCAACTGGTCTGAAACCGGTGAACGTCAGCTTTTGGGTAATGACTTAATCACAGAGGCAGAAGAAATGTGCAAAGTCATTCGTGATAACCTCAAAGCAGCCCAATCCCGCCAGAAGAGCTACTATGATAGTAAGCACCGTGATTTGGCTTTCGAGATCGGAGATCATGTTTACCTCCGCGTCTCTCCTATGAAAGGTACTCGTCGCTTCGGTATCAAAGGGAAGCTTGCCCCCAGATACGTGGGACCTTTCAAGATTGTCAGCAAGAGAGGCGACCTCGCCTATCAACTCGAGCTTCCTTCAAACTTTGCAAATGTTCATGACGTGTTCCATGTCTCTCAGCTTCGAAAGTGCTTCAAGACTCCTGACCGCACCGTCAACTTCGAGGACATTGAGCTCCAAGAAGATCTCTCCTATCGTGAGCACCCAGTTGCTATTCTTGAAGAGACTGAACGCAAGACTCGCAACAAGTCAATCAAATTTCTCAAAGTCAAGTGGTCACACCATTCTGACCGTGAAGCTACCTGGGAACGCGAGGATCACCTCCGTTTTGAGTACCCGGCGTTCTTTCAGTCCTAGATCTCGGTACGAAATCCTTTCGTAGTGGTGGAGTGTTGTAACACCCCGGATGTAACTCTCCCAATTTGTACTCCAACTCTTGCCGTTTCCGGCATTAAGTTATATTTATTTCCTCGGGTTCGGGTCTTTGTCTCCGTGTTTTGTTATCGTTGTCATGCATCTCTTATCATGTCATCATGTGCATTGCATCTGCATACGTGTTCGTCTCATGCATTCGAGCATTTTTCCCGTTGTCCGTTTTGCATTCCGACGCTTCGTTCTCCTCCGGTGGTCATTTCTAGCTTTCTTTCGTGTGTGGGGATTAAACATTTCCGGATTGGACCGAGACTTGCCAAGCGGCCTTGGTTTACTACCGGTAGACCGCCTGTCAAGTTTCGTATCATTTGGACTTCGTTTGATACTCCAACGGTTAACCGAGGGACCGAAAAGGCCTCGTGTGTGTTGCAGCCCAACACCCCTCCAATTTGACCCAAAACCCATCAAACTCTGCTCCATCATCTAGAGCGTTCGATCATAATCGCGTGGCCGAAAACCGCACCTCATTTGGACTCTCCTAGCTCCCTCTATGCCTATATATACCTCCCCATTCCAAATCTCGGATCCCCTCGTCAAACCCTAAAAAAAACCATCTCCGCCGCCGCTGGATGTGTCCGCACAGGCTGGACAACGTCCGGATCCGCCTCCGCCAACCGGGAGCCGCCACATGGGCGCCCCGAACCACATCACCGCCGCCACACCCGCGCGGGCCCGCCAGCCCGTGGCCGGCCCCCGAGGCCTGCATCGCCAAGCCCCGCCACCCGGATTGCGCCGCCGCCCGCGCCTCCATCTTCGCCGGCCGCAGCAGCCCGGCGCCGCCTCGCCTCCTTCTCCGGTTGGCTCCGCCACCGCCCGGATTGCCGCAGCCCGGCCGCCGCTTCGCCGTCAGCCACCGCCGCCGCCAAGTCCGGCGACCGCCGTCGCCGCCCCGCCCTCCTCTCGCCGGGATCCGACCCCGCCGCCCTCCGCCGCCCTCCTCATCGACTCCGGCGAGCTCCGAGCCGACGAGCACTGTTCCGGCGAGATCCGACCGCGCCTCGGTTTCCGTGCAAACCCTAGATCTGTCCCGGAGAGGTTGATTTTTTTCACAGTCCTCGGAATTTTTAGTCCAAGTGCTCATGTTCATAGCTCCGTAACTTTGCATCTGTAGCTCCGATTCATCCATATAGCATATCAAAATGTTCATCTCAAAGAGTACATCATTTAGTTCCATTGCATCATTTTCATTTGAGATCATCTTGATGCCCGAAATGCTGTTAGAAGAGGGCTACTTGAGATAATTGTCAGATCTGCTAATCCGTTTAGGTTTTTGTCATTTTTGCCATGATTAATGTGTGCATGATATGCCCTGATGCTCTACATGTGTTTTGTTACGGGTTTTGTCATCTTTCCAGAGGTGCAACCCATGTACTTTTGTGATGTGTGTGGCGACTAGTGCAAGCTTGCAAAGTGGTGCACTTGCTAATTCTGTTTTCAGGGACTTAGCAATTTCACCAAGTCCTGGAGCTGTTTATCTCATGATGCCATATGTTCATGTTGTTTCCTAGTGATCCGTGCCTCTTTTGAGGATGATCAGTAAGGGAGTTTTGTTAATATTGTAGTGCTCTATCCATCTATGTCTTTGTTTGCAATTATGGAGCACCCTAGCTTGAGTCAATCGAGCTCTACTTTTGCTACTTTGTGAATCTGGGCAGATTGTCAACTTGTTTGCAATTTTGCCGATGATGTTGTAGTTGATCCGTGCATGCTATGCTATTGTTCTTGCCATGTCTAGCTTGAATTTTGTGCCTTCTTGATGGGTGTATGCTTGTCTTGCCATGACTTGCACCGTAGTGAGTGCATCGAGCTCGTAAACATGCCTACTTGAGTTATATTTCAGCATGTGTCAGTTTTCACTAAGTCTGAAAACTGATTATGTTTTTGCTATGTTCACATGCTTGCAATTGTATTTTCTGATCCCTTTTGGCTCAAGGTCACTAAGGGACTTTTGTTAAGCTCTTTGAGTAGCTCCATGCCATGCTTTACTTTGCCATGTTCAGGTCCTGTAGCATGTAGATTTGTTGCTCCGAATAGTGCTACCTGATCTGAAATTCCAGACAAGTGTTAATTTCACTAAGTCTGAGATCTGTTTGCCATATGCATTTTTGCCATGCTTGTTTGAACCTGTTAATGGATGAATTGGCCGTAGCTCAGTGCTAGACTTTTGTTAAGCATCTTGTGTGCATCCCTGCCATGTATTTTGTTGTCATGTTTGGGTGCTGTAGCATGTTCATCTCATTGCATTTAGATGGCTACTTGCTGTAAATCGCAGACCGGTGTCATTTTTGAATCGCTTGCCATTTCCAAACCGTAACTCCGATTCCGGCGTTCTTTATATCGTTTTCAAGCGATTTCATCTCATCTTTCCAGTGGCACACTTGGATTCCAAGTTGAGGCCAGGTTCATGCATTTCCTGTCATATCTTGCATTTTGCATCCCGCATCGCATCCCGCATAGCATATCATCTTTGCATCATGTTGTTTGAGTTTGCACGTGGTTGATTGTATCCTTGTTGCTTGTTTGTCTTGTTTGGGTAGAGCCGGGAGACGAGTTCGCTAACGAGGAGCCCGTTGAGTTTGCTTTCGAGGATCCAGTCAACTCTGACAACTGTGCAGGCAAGATGATCATACCCTCGAAATCACTACTATCTTTGCTATGCTAGTTTGCTCGCTCTTTTGCTATGCCAATGCTACGATGCCTACCACTTGCTTTCAAGCCTCCCAAATTGCCATGTCAAACCTCTAACCCACCATTGTCCTAGCAAACCGTTGATTGGCTATGTTACCGCTTTGCTCAGCCCCTCTTATAGCGTTGCTAGTTGCAGGTGAAGATTGGAGGCCGTTCCTTGTTGGAACATTTATTTACTTGTTGGGATATCATTATATTGCTATGTTATCTTAATGCATCTATATACTTGGTAAAGGGTGGAAGGCTCGGCCTCTCGCCTAGTGTTTTGTTCCACTCTTGCCGCCCTAGTTTCCGTCATATCGGTGTTATGTTCCCGGATTTTGCGTTCCTTACGCGGTTGGGTTATAATGGGAACCCCTTGATAGTTCGCCTTGATTAAAGCTTTTCCAGCAATGCCCAACCTTGGTTTTACCATTTGCCACCTAGCCTTTTCTTTCCCTTGGGTTCTGCAGACTCCAGGGTCATCTTATTTTAACCCCCCGGGCCAGTGCTCCTCTGAGTGTTGGTCCACCTGTCAGCTGCCGGTGGCCACCAGGGGCAACTCTGGGCTGGCCTACCCGTACCTAAGACAATCTGAGTGTGCCCTGAGAAAGAGATATGTGCAGCTCCTATCGGGATTTGTCGGCACATTCGGGCGGTGTTGCTGGTCTTGTTTTAACCTGTCGAAGTGTCTTGAATTACCGAGATACCGAGTCTGCTCGGAACGTCTTGGGAGGAGGTCTATTCTTTCGTTGACCATGAGAGCTTGTCATGGGCTAAGTTGGGACTCCCCTGCAGGGATTAAACTTTCGAAAGCCGTGCCCGCGGTTATGGGCAGATGGGAATTTGTTAATGTCCGGTTGTAGATAACTTGAACCTTAACTTAATTAAAATGAATCAACTGAGTGTGTTACCGTGATGGCCTCTTCTCGGCGGAGTCCGGGAAGTGGACACGGTGTTGGAGTAATGTTTGCGCAGGTTGTCTCTCTAGTTTCTCGCTCGCGCTTTGCCTCCTCTTCTCGCTCTCTTTTGCGAATAAGTTAGCCACCATACTTGCTAGTCGCTTGCTGCAGCTCCACATATTTACCTTGCCTTACCTATAAGCTTAAATAGTCTTGATCGCGAGGGTGCGAGATTGCTGAGTCCCTGTGGCTCACAGATTACTATTACACCAGATGCAGGGCCTGATGATTCCGCTCCAGGAGACGCGTATGAGCTCAAGTGGGAGTTCGACGAAGACTCTCAACGTTACTATGTTTCCTTTCCCGATGATCAGTAGTGGTGCCCAGTTGGGGGTGATCGGGACCGTGTCGCATGTTGGGTTCTCTTTTTTTTTGGCGCCGTAGTCGGGCCATGAGTGTTTGGATGATGTAATGTTATTTATGTACTTGATTGACGTGGCGAGTGTAAGCCAACTATGTTATCTCCCCTTTCATTATTATATTACATGGGATGTTGTGAAGATTGCCTAACTTGCGACATATGCCTTCAATGCGATTATGCCTCTAAGTCGTGCCTCGACACGTGGGAGATATAGTCGCATCGAGGGTGTTACACATCGCAGCCCCAAACTTTAAGAAACGACAACTTTGGTTTCTTGCCAAACCACAGTTCATAAGGCGTCGTCTCAATAGATTTTAGATGGTGTCCTATTTAACGTGAATGCAGCTGTCTTTGATGCATAACCCCAAAACGATAGTGGTAAATCGGTAAGAGACATCATAGATTGCACTATCCAATAAAGTACGGTTATGACGTTCGGACACACCATAATGCTGTGGTGTTCCAGGTGGCATGAGTTTGTGAAACTATTCCACATTGTTTTAATTGAAGGCCAAACTCGTAACTCAAATATTCTTCTCCACTATTAGATCGTAGAAACTTTATTTTCTTGTTACGATGATTTTCCACTTCACTCTGAAATTATATGAACTTTTCAAATGTTTGAGACTTGTGTTTCATTAAGTAGATATACCCATATCTGCTCAATCATCTGTGAAGGTCATAAAATAACAATACCTGTCGCGAGCCTCAACACTCATTGGATTGCATACATCAGTATGTATTATTTCCAATAAGTCAGTTGCTCGCCCATTGTTCCGGAGAACGGAGTCTTAGTCATCTTGCCCATAAGGCACGGTTCCAAGCATCAAGTGATTCATAATCAAGTGATTCCAAAATCCCATCAGCATGGAGTTTCTTCATGCTCTTTACACCAATATGACCTAAACGGCAGTGCCACAAATAAGTTGCACTATCATTATTAACTTTGCATCTTTTGGCTTCAATATTATGAATATGTGTATCACTACGATCGAGATCCAACAAACCGTTTTATTGGGTGTATGACCATAGAAGGTTTTATTCATGTAAACAGAACAACAATTATTCTCTAATTTAAATGAATAATCGTATTGCAACAAACATGATCAAATCATATTCATGCTCAACGCAAACACCAAATAACACTTATTTAGTTTCAACACTAATCCGAAAGTATAGGGAGTGTGCGATGATGATCATATCAATCTTGGAACCACTTCCAATACACATCGTCACTTCACCCTTAACTAGTTTCTGTTTATTCTGCAACTCCCGTTTCGAGTTACTACTCTTAGAAACTGAACCAGTATCAAATACCGAGGGGTTGCTATAAACACTAGTAAAGTACACATCAATAACATGTATATCAAATATACCTTTGTTCACTTTGCCATCCTTCTTATCCGCCAAATATTTTGGGTAGTTCCGCCTCCAGTGACCAGTCCCTTTGCAGTAGAAGCACTCAGTTTCAGGCTTAGGTCCAGACTTGGGCTTTTTCACTCGAGCAGCAACTTGCTTGCCGTTCTTCTTGAAGTTCCCCTTTCTTCCCTTTGCCCTTTTCTTGAAACTAGTGGTCTTTGTCAACCATCAACACTTGATGTTTTTCTTGATTTCTACCTTTGCCGATTTTAGCATCGCGAAGAGCTCGGGAATTACTTTCGTCATCCCTTGCATATTATAGTTCATGACAAAGTTCTACTAACTTGGTGATGGTGACTAGAGAATTCTTTCAACACTATTTATCTGGAAGATTAACACCCACTTGATTCAAGCAATTGTAGTACCCAGACAATCTGAGCACATGCTCACTGGTTGAGCTATTCTCCTCCATCTTTTAGGCAAAGTACTGTCAGAGGTCTCATACCTCTCGACACGGGCATGAGTGTGAAATACCGATTTCAACTCTTGGAACATCTTATATGCTCCGTGGCGTTCAAAACATTTTTGAAGTCCCGGTTATAACCCGTAAAGCATGGTGCACTTAACTATCAAGTAGTCATCATACCGAGCTTTTGTCAAAACATTCATAACATCTGCATCTGCTCTTGCAATAGGTCTGTCACCCAGCGGTGCATCAAGGACATAATTCTTCTGCGCGACAATGAGGATAAACCTCAGATCATGGATCCAATCCGCATCATTGCTACTAACATCTTTCAACTTAGTTTTCTCTAGGAATATATCAAAACATAAACAGCGAGCAACAACGCGAGCTATTGATCTACAACTTAGATATGCTAATACTACCAGGACTAAGTTCATGATAAATTTAAGTTCAATTAATCATATTACTTAAGAACTCCCACTTAGATAGACATCCCTCTAATCCTCTAAGTGATCACATGATCCATATCAACTAAACCATGTCCGATCATCACGTGAGATGGAGTAGTTTCAATGGTGAATATCACTATGTTGATCATATATACTATATGATTCACGCTCGAACTTTCGGTCTCAGTGTTCTGAGGCCATATCTGTTATATGCTAGGCTCGTCAAGTTTAACCTGAGTATTCTGCGTGCGCAACTGTTTTGCACCCGTTGTATTTGAACGTAGAGCCTATCACACCCGATCATCACGTGGTGTCTCAGCATGAAGAACTTTCGCAACGGTGCATACTCAGGGAGAAGACTTATACCTTGATAATTTAGTGAGAGATCATCTTATAATGCTACCGTCGATCTAAGCAGAATAAGATGCATAAAAGATAAACATCACATGCAATCAATATAAGTGATATGATATGGCCATCATCATCTTGTGCTTGTGATCTCCATCTCCGAAGCACCGTTATGATCACCATCGTCACCGGCGTGACACCTTGATCTCCATCGTAGCATCATTGTCATCTCGCCAACTTATGCTTCCACGACTATCGATACCGCTTAGTGATAAAGTAAAGCATTACAACGCGATTGCATTGCATACAATAAAGCGACAACCATATGGCTCCTGCCAGTTGCCGATAACTCGGTTACAAAACATGATCATCTCATACAATAAAATAGAGCATCATGCCTTGACCATATCACATCACAACATGCCCTGCAAAAACAAGTTAGACATCCTCTACTTTGTTGTTGCAAGTTTTACGTGGCTGCTACGGGCTGAGCAAGAACCGTTCTTACCTACGCATCAAAACCACAATGATAGTTTGTCAAGTTGGTGTTGTTTTAACCTTCGCAAGGACCGGGCGTAGCCACACTCGATTCAACTAAAGTGAGAGAGACAGACATCTGCCAGTCACCTTTAAGCAATGAGTGCTCGCAGCGGTGAAACCAGTCTCGCGTAAGCATACGCGTAATGTCGGTCCGGGCCGCTTCATCTCACAATACCGCTGAACCAAAGTATGACATGCTGGTAAGCAGTATGACTTATATCGCCCACAATTAACTTGTGTTCTACTCATGCATATTACATCAACGCATAAAACCAGGCTCGAATGCCACTATTGGGGAACGTAGTAATTTCAAAAAAATTCCTACGCACACGCAAGATCATGGTGATGCATAGCAACGAAAGAGGAGAGTGTGTCCACATACCCTCGTAGACCAAAAGCGGAAGCATTAGCACAACGCGTTGATGTAGTCGTACGTCTTCACGATCCGACCTATCAAGCACCGAACGTACGGCACCTCCAAGTTCTGCACACGTTCAGCTCGATGACATCCCTCGAACTCCGATCCAGCTGAGTGTTGAGGGAGATTTTCGTCAGCACGACGGCGTGGTGACGATGTTGATGTTCTACCGACGCAGGGCTTCGCCTAAGCACCGCTACGATATTATCGAGGTGGATTATGGTGGAGGGGGGCGCCGCACACGACTAAGAGATCAATCATCAATTGTGTGTCTATGGGGTGCCCCCTGCCCTCGTATATAAAGGAGCAAGGGAGGAGGAGGCCGGCCCAAGGAGGGGCGCGCCAAGGGAGTAGGATTCCTACTCCTAGTTGGAGTAGGTTTCCTCCTTTCCTAGTCCAACTAGGAGAAGGGGGGAAAGGAGAGGAGGGGATAAGGAAGGGAGATGGGGGCCGCGCCCCAAACCCCTTGTCCAATTCGGACTGGGCTTGGGAGGGGCCCGCGCCACCTCCTGGCTGCTGCCTTTCCTTCCCACTAAGGCCCATTAAGGCCCAATAATTCTTCCCCGTATTCCCGTAACTCCCCGGTACTCCGAAAAATACCCGAATCACTTGGAACCTTTCCGATGTCCGAATATAGTCGTCCAATATATCGATCTTTACGTCTCGACCATTTCGAGACTCCTCGTCATGTCCCCGATCTCATCCGGGACTCCGAACTACCTTCGATACATCAAAAGACATAAACTCATAATATAACCGTCAACGAACTTTAAGCGTGCGGACCCTACGGGTTCGAGAACTATGTAGACATGACCAAGACACGTCTCCGATCAATAACCAATAGCGGAACCTGGATGCTCATATTGGCTCCTACATATTCGACGAAGATCTTTATCGGTTAAACCGCATAACAACATACGTTGTTCCCTTTGTCATCGGTATGTTACTTGCCCGAGATTCGATCATCGGTATCTCAATACCTAGTTCAATCTCGTTACTGGCAAGTCTCTTTACTCGTTCCATAATACATCATCCCACAACTAACTCATTAGTTGGAATGCTTGCAAGGCTTACAGTGATGTGCATTACCGAGTGGGCCCAGAGATACCTCTCTGACAATCGGAGTGACAAATCCTAATCTTGAAATACGCCAACCCAACAAGTACCTTTGGAGACATCTGTAGAGCACCTTTATAATCACCCAGTTATGTTGTGACGTTTGGTAGCACACAAAGTGTTCCTCTGGTAAACGGGAGTTGCATAATCTCATAGTCATAGGAACATGTATAAGTCATGAAGAAAGCAATAGCAGAATACTAAACGATCGTGTGTTGAGATAACGGAATGGGTCAAGTCAATCACATCATTCTCCTAATGATGTAATCCCATTAATAAAATGACAACTCATGTCTATGGCTAGGAAACATAACCATCTTTGATCAACGAGCTAGTCAAGTAGAGGCATACTAGTGACACTCTGTTTGTCTATGTATTCACACAAGTATTATGTTTCCAATTAATACAATTCTAGCATGAATAATAAACATTTGTCATGATATAAGGAAATAAATAATAACTTTATTATTGCCTCTAAGGCATATTTCCTTCAGCACAGTTTGGGGGAACACTTTCTTGAAATTTTAGCGAGGGATCATCTTATTTATGCTACCGTCGTTCTAAGCAAATAAGATGTAGAAACATGATAAACATCACATGCAATCAAATAGTGACATGATATGGCAAATATCATTTTGCTCCTTTTGATTTCCTTCTTCGGGGCGCCATGATCATCATCGTCACCGGCATGACACCATGATCTCCATCATCATGATCTCCATCATCATGTCTTCATGAAGTGGTTTGCAATAAAGTAAAGTAATTACATGGCGTTTTCATTGACATGCAGGTCATACAATAAATTAAGACAACTCCTATGGCTCTTGCTGGTTGTCATACTCATCGACATGCCAGTCGTGATTCCTATTACAAGAACATGATCAATCTCATACATCACATATATCATTCATCACATCCTTATGGCCATATCACATCACACGGCATATGCTGCAAGAACAAGTTAGACGTCCTCTAATTGTTGTTGCAAATTTTTATGTGGCTGCTATAGGTTTCTAGCAAGAACGTTTCTTATCTATGCCAAAACCACAACGTGATATGCCAATTTCTATTTACCCTTCATAAGGACCCTTTTCATCGAATCCGATCTGACCAAAGTGGGAGAGACAGACACCCGCTAGCCACCTTATGCAACTAGTGCATGTCAGTCAGTGGAACATGTCTTATGTAAGCGTACGTGTAAGGTCGGTCCGGGCCGATTCATCCCACGATGCCGCCGAATCAAGATAAGACTAGTAACGACACGTAAATTGACAAAATCAATGCCCACAACAACTTGTGCTCTACTCGTGCATAGAAACTACGCATAGACCTAGCTCATGATGCCACTGTTGGGGATCGTTGCAGAAATTAAAAAAAAATCTACGCATCACCAAGATCAATCTATGGACATACTAGCAATGAGTGAGAGGGGAGTGTATCTTCATACCCTTGAAGATCGTGATACCGAAGCGTTACAAGAACGCGGATGAAGGAGTCGTACTCGTAGCGATTCAGATCGCGGATGATTCCAATCTAAGCGCTGAACAACGGTGCCTCCGCGTTCAACACACGTGCAGCCCGATGACGTCTCCCGCGCCTTGATCCAGCAAGGAGAGAGGGAGAGGTTGGGGAAGACAACTCTAGCAGCAGCACGACGGCGTGGTGGTGGTGGAGCAGCGTGGTACTCCGGCAGGGCTTCGCCAAGCTCAACGGAGGAGGAGGGGAGGGCTGCGCCTTGGATGTGGTCCAGCTGCCCTCCCTCCTCCCCTCTATTTATAGGGGCAAGGGAGAGGGGGGGCCGGCCCCCTCCAGATGGATCTAGAGTGGCGGGGGCCGGCGGCCAAGGGGGGAGGCTTGCCCCCCAAGCCAAGGGGGCGCCCCCTTTAGGATTTCCCCCACCCCTAGGCACATGGTCCCTAGGGGGGGTTTGGCGCCCAGCCCACCTAGGGGCTGGTTCCCCTCCATATTCAGCCCATAGGGCCCTCCGGGGCAGGTGGACCCTCCCAGTGGACCCCCGGAACCCTTTCGGTGGTCCCCGTACAGTACCGATAAACCCCCGAACACTTCCGGGAACCGAATAAGGACTTACCATATATAAATCTTTATCTCCGGACCATTCTGGAGCTCCTCGTGACGTCTAGGATCTCATCCGGGACTCCGTCGGTAACCACGTACAAACTTTCCCTATAACCCTAGCATCATCGAACCTTAAGTGTGTAGACCCTACGGGTTCGAGAGGCATGTAGACATGACCGAGACATCTCTCCGGCCAATAACCAACAGCGGGATCTGGATACCCATGTTGGCTCCCACATGATCCATGATGATCTCATCGGATGAATCACGATGTCGGGGATTCAATCAATCCCGTACACAATTCCCTTTGTCTACCGGTATGATACTTGCCCGAGATTCGATCGTCGGTATCCCTATACCTTGTTCAATCTCGTTACCGGCAAGTCTCTTTTACTCGTTCTGTAACACATCATCCCATGATCAACTCTTTGGTCACATTGAGCTCATTATGATGATGTCCTACCGAGTGGGCCCGGAGATACCTCTCCATCACACGGAGTGACAAATCCCAGTCTTGATTCATGCCAACCCAACAGACACTTTCGGAGATACCTGTAGTGCACCTTTATAACCACCCAGTTATGTTGTGACGTTTGGCACACCCAAAGCATTCCTACGGTATCCGGGAGTTGCACAATCTCATGGTCTAAGGAAATTATACTTGACATTAGAAAAGCTTTAGCAGACGAACTACACGATCTTGTGCTATGCTTAGGATTGGGTCTTGTCCATCACATCATTCTCCTAATGATGTGATCCCGTTATCAATGACATCCACTGTCCATGGTCAGGAAACCGTAACCATCTATTGATCAACGAGCTAGTCAACTAGAGGCTCACTAGGGACATGTTGTGGTCTATGTATTCACACATGTATTACGATTTCCGGATAACACAATTATAGCATGAACAATAGACAATTATCATGAACAAGGAAATGTAATAATAACCACTTTATTATTGCCTCTAGGGCATATTTCCAACAACGACGGCGTGCCTTCACTGCGCCGCCCGTGAATCAATGGAAGGCTGACCAGTGGCGACCTTCGCATTGATTCCTGCAGGAAACCGAGGCGATGAGGACAACGAAGATTCTCGGCGACGCACAACCACTGACTAGGCGGGTCCACCAGTTTTCGCGCCAAATTTGTTTCCCCCTGGTGCCCCCAGCGTGCCGGTTTCGGCCTGGATCCGTCGGTGCCAATTTTGGCTCTAACCGACAAAATTTGGGCTCTCGGGGGTGCGACTGGGCCGATTTTTAAGAGCCGGTGATAAAAATGGGGCCAGGGGGCTGTTGGGGGCCGAGTGAAGATGCTCAGCTTCGGGCTTGGCTCGCTAGTTTTCATAAAGGCACTCTTTACAAGTCTATCATTTTGGAAACTGAATGTGATTTTGTGTTTTTTTTCTCGTAAATGAAAAGCTTGACAAGTCCTCTTTCGTTGATCTCAAGGAGGCTTTGAGTATCTTATGCTCCAGAATGTTAAAATTTCAAAAATTAATCAGCATGCCAATGGTGTGTCACACGAGATTGCAAATTATAGTTTTGATAGTTGGTTTGATGGTGTTTTCCTTAATAATAAGGAATGATTTTAATAACCTTTTAAATAAATAATATATAAGGTGTTTTTCAAAAACTAATATAAATGATTGTGAAAGAGATTTGTTCCTTCTTTGTGAAAAAATAAGGAACCGTCGACTGGTGCGGGTTTTGATGGGCTATAAAGCTCTCTCCCGTCATCAGTGTGCCGATCCGGATAATATCGTGGTCGGGTTTTAGGGCATCTCCAAGGCGGACTCTTAAACCGTCCGCATCCATTCAGATTGTGTTGTCCGGACCGTGGAAGCCATCCAACGCGGGTCTGTATCGGCTCGTAGGGCAGTCCAGATATGATTTATCCTGCAAATTAGGGATAAAAGTGAGGGAGCTTTGCGGAGTCCGGACACGCGAAACGTAGGAATACGACACCCCTGGCCCACCCAAAACCCTCCTCGAACCCCGCGACTCCATTATCCCCATGTTCTCTCCTTCCTTATTTCTCTCTTGCCTTCGCCGCCGCTCCACCACCCCGGCCACCACGCAACACCCTTGCCGGAACTCTACGTCTCCGTCACCTCCAACGCTTTAGCAGGGCTCCACCCCGCTTCTCCTTCGTCTCCGTTCAACCCCTGTCTTCCGACCGCCCTGCCAAGTACCATCGGCTACTGCTATTCTCACCATGCCCGGTAACTGTTCGATGAATCGCCGGAGCTAAAGACAGTTGCCGCTTCCTTCTAGCAATGGATTCCAATTTGGAGTACATATACAAGCAGTATGTTGAGTCATCTGACGAGGAGTACTCTGCTAAGACGACGATGATGCAGGTGATCCTCGAAGAAGTGGAGCGTGCAGAGGAGCATGTTCTCAATTTCAAGGGCTCAATTAAGGGTCATCGAATGCTCAACCGCAACAGGGCGCGCGACCATTTGACGCTGATGGCCGACTACTTTGCTCCCGATGTACTATTCGCTGAACATTTTCTCTAGCGTTTTCAGATGCACAAGACTGTCTTTGATCATTTGTACCATGGCGTCCCATACTATGATGACTACTTCATCCTGAAGAAGGACACCGTGGGAACGATGTGCTTCTCTAGTTACCAGAAGTGCATGGCCGCACGCCGAATGCTTGCATATGGCACGGCCGCTGATTCGTGGGATGAGTACCTATGGTTGTCTGAGAGCACATGCGAAGATGCCATGGTCAGGTTTGCAACTGCCATGGTCGAGGTGTTCTAACCTCAGTACATGAGAGAACCAACTGTGGCAGATACCAAGAGGCTCTTGGCAATCTCATAAGTAAGAGGGTGGCCAGGTTTGCTTGAATCTCTTGACTGCATGCATTGAAAATGGAAGAACTGCCCGAAGGCTTTAAAAGGGCAATATCAGGGTCATGTTAATAAGCCCACCATCATTCTTGAAGCAGTTGCATCACATGATCTTTGGATTTGGCATGATTTCTTTGGCATGCCCGGGTCTCACAATGACATCAATGTGCTGCAATGATCGCCATTGTTTGTGAGGCTAACTGAAGGAAAAGCTCCTCCTTGCCACTATACTGTCAATGGACATGAGTACAACATGGGCTATTATCTGGTCGACGGTATCTATCCTCCATGGGCTACCTATGCCAGCACCATCTCAAACCCAATTGGCCAGAAAAAGGCTCACTTTGCCCAAAGACAAGAAACAACTGGAAAGGATGTCGAGAGGGCATTTAGAGTTCTGCAGGCGCATTTTGCAGTTGTTTGTGGACCTGCTAAACAATGGGATCTAAAAACCATGTGGGAGGTGATGACATGTTGTGTGATTATGCACAACATGATCATCGATGATGAGGGTGATGATGCTGTTGTAACTCTGGAATTTGAGAACATGGGTGATCCTATCCAACTTCCAAACCAAAATCCAGCCACATTTGAAGAATTTATTCAAATGCATCAACAAATTTGGCATCGACCAACTCACGAGGAGCTGAAGGGAGATCTAATTGAGCATCAGTGGGCGTTGAAAAGGGAAAACCATGTTGGATGTAATATTTGAACTTTTTTAAATTTGAACTAGTGCTACATGCGGTTATTTGAACGTCTCTACCCTTTGCATTCGGCTATTTGATCGCGTGGACTTGAAAAAAGAGGAATGTTGGATGTATGCGACTACGGTTGGATGGCTGCCTCCCGCATCCGTGTCCGTGGACTAGTCCCCCTATCCGGAGACGGATGCAGGAGGAAATTGGGTTGCCGTTGAAGATGCCCTTAGTGAACGAAGGACAATGTGCATCGCTACATTAATATTCTTAGCGGATATTGTGCATTACTACATTAACATTCTAAGCAGTTCATTTTCTTTTCTGTCAGAATGTTGTCAAAATCGAATCATAGAATGTGCTATGGAGGCCATGTTGACATGTCCTTGTAATTATACTTGTCTGCATTTTCTTTTGGGAGTCCTTTGTGTCCTTTAAAAGAAAAACCTCCGTTCTTTCTAATATCCGGTTGACTGGCCTAAATTTCGGCTGGTCAACGCGTGAGTGTTCGACCGGGTCTCAGTCAACCATACGATCGCGTCGCCTTCTTTCTGCTTCTTTCTCTTCTTTCCGCGCAAAAACAACAGCATTCGCATAGCACAGGCGCCGCGGCCACCGGCCCCGTCGCTGCACGTCCTCCGGCCACAGGGCATCGCCCCCTCGCCTGGACGTCCTTCCTCCACAGTCTGCGCTGCCGAATGCGCTCGTCGCCCTCGCCTCGTTGGTCACAACCCCGTCTTCATCCTCGTCACCATACTCCGTGTTAAGGCATGTCTCTCTCTAAGTAGTTTTGGTGATTGATGACAACATCTTAGCGGACTAATCGTGTGCGTTGAGTTTTTCAGAGATTCATCCTTTGGCACGAGACGATTTCCTCCCCTCGGAGTTTGAAGCAAAGATGGTGTAGATCTTTCAATTTAGTTTTGGTTGACTTGTGTTGTAGGAGTCACCGTACTATCAAGAGGGGGTCCGCATTAGTTAGGTTAGGGTGGAATCAACACGTACACATCCCCTTTGCACCCTCTGAGCCTTCCCACTTTGATGGAGGTCTCCTCGCTGCCTTCTCTTTGTGATCTGGTCCCAGTGGTAGTACCGCGGACCCCAGCGGCAGTACCGCTTGAGAGCTACAAGCGGCAGTACCGCTCCACAACAGTAGTACCACTTGGAGCTCTCCGCCGTAGTACCGCTGCGGCTCCGCGCTCCTACCGCCTTGACTCGAGGGTTCGCCTCTTGATACGTCTCCAACGTATCTATAATTTTTGATTGCTCCATGCTACTTTATCTACTGTTTTGGACTATTTTGGGCTTTATTTTCCAATTTTATATTATTTTTGGGACTAACCTATTAACCGGAGGCCCAGCCCAGAATTGCTATTTTTTGCCTATTTCAGTATTTCGAGGAAACAGAATATCAAACGGAGTCCAAACGGAATGAAACCTTCGGGAACATGATCTTCTCACCGAACGTGATCCAGGAGACTTGGACCCTACTCCAAGAAGTTTCCGGGGAGGTCACGAGGGTGGAGGGCGCCCCCTGGCGCCCTCCTGCCTCGTGGGCCCCTCGGAGCTCCACCAACGTGCTCCTTCCTCCTATATATACCTACGTACCCCCATTAGACCAGAGGGGAGCCAAAAACCTAATTCCACCTGCTGCAACTTCCTGTATCCACGAGATCCCATCTTGGGGCCTGTTCTGGAGCTCCGCCGGAGAGGGCATCCATCACGGAGGGCTTCTACATCAACACCATAGCCCTTCCGATGAAGTGTGAGTAGTTTACTTCAGACCTTCGGGTCCATAGCTAGTAGCTAGATGGCTTCTTCTCTCTTTTTGGATCTCAATACAATGTTCTCCCCCTCTCTCCTGGAGATCTATTCGATGTAATCTTCTTTTTGTGATGTGTTTGTTGAGACCGATGAATTATGGGTTTATGATCCAACTTATCTATGAATAATATTTGGATCTTCTCTGAATTCTTTTATGTATGATTGAGTTATCTTTGCAAGTCTCTTCGAACTATCCGTTTGGTTTGGCCAACTAGATTGGTAGTTCTTGCAATGGGAGAAGTGCTTAGCTTTGGGTTCAATCTTGCAGTGTCCTTACTTAGTGACAGAAAGAGTTGCAAGGCACGTATTGTATTGTTGCCATCGAGGATAACAAGATGGGGTATTTATCATATTGCATGAATTTATTCCTCTACATCATGTCATCTTGCTTAAGGCGTTACTCTGTTTTTAACTTAATACTCTAGATGCATGCTGGATAGCAGTCGATGAGTGGAGTAATAGTAGTAGATGCAGGTAGGAGTCGGTCTACTTGTCACGGACGTGATGCCTATATACATGATCATACCTAGATAACCTCATAACTATGCTCAATTCTATCAATTGCTCAACAGTAATTCGTTCACCCACCGTAGAATATCTATGCTCTTGAGAGAAGCCACTAGTGAAACCTATGGCCCCCGGGTCTATTCTCATCATATCAATCTCCATTACTTTATTTTACTTGTTTTGCTTTTACTTTTCACTTTGCATCTTTATACCAAAAATACCAAAAATATTATCTCTATCAGATCTCACTCTCGTAAGTGACCATAAAGGGATTGACAACCCCTAAGCGTTGGTTGCGAGTTGCTACCGTTTTGTGCAGGTACGAGGGACTTGCGCGTGACCTCCTAATGGATTGATACCTTGGTTCTCAAAAACTGAGCGAAATACTTATGCTACTGTGCTGCATCACCCCCTCCTCTTCGGGGAAAACCAACGCTAGCTCGAGACGTAGCAAGAAGGATTTCCGGCGCCGTTGCCGGAGAGGCCTACGCCAAGTCAAGTCAAGATTTACTCTCCCATCAACGAGCCATTTCTGGCGCCGTTGCCGGGGAGGCCTACGCCAAGTCAAGTCAAGATTTACTCTCCCGTTAACGAGCCATTTCTGGCGCCGTTGCCGGGGAAGCCTACGCAAAAGTCAACATACCAAGTACCCATCACAATCTCTATCTCTCGCATTACATTATTTTCCATTTGCCTCTCGTTTTCCTCTCCCACACTTCACCCTTGTCGTTTTATTCGCCCTCTCTTGCCTTATGTTTGCTCGTGTGTTAGTTTGCTTGCTTGTCGTGATGGCCCAAGATGCTACCAAATTGTGTGACTTCACCAATACCAATAACAATGATTTCCTTAGCACTCTGATTGCTCCTCTTGCCAATACTGAATCTTGTGAAATCAATACTGCTTTGTTGAATCTTGTTATGAAAGATCAATTCGCCGGCCTTCCTAGTGAAGATGCCGCTACTCATCTAAATGGCTTTGTTGATTTATGTGATATGCAAAATAAAAAGGATGTTGATAATGATGTCGTTAAATTGAAGCTATTTCCTTTTTCGCTTAGAGATCGTGCTAAAGCGTGGTTTTCATCTTTGCCTAAAAATAGTATTGATTCTTGGAACAAGTGCAAAGATGCTTTTATCTCTAAGTATTTTCCTCCCGCTAAGATTATCTCTCTTAGGAACGATATTATGAATTTTAAGCAACTTGATCATGAACATGTTGCACAAGCTTGGGAGAGAATGAAGTTAATGCTACGTAATTGTCCTACTCATGGTTTGAACTTATGGATGATTACACAAAAATTTTATGCTGGATTGAATTTTGCTTCTAGAAATCTTTTAGATTCGGCCGCGGGAGGCACTTTTATGGAAATCACTTTAGGAGATGCTACTAAACTCCTAGATAATATTATGGTCAATTATTCTCAATGGCATACTGAAAGATCTACTAATAAAAAAAGTGTATGCTATAGAAGAAATCAATGTTTTGAGTGAAAAGATGGATGAACTTAGGAATTTATTTGTTAAGAGTGTTTCTTCTGATCCCAATAATATGCCTTTATCTACTTTGCATGAGAATAATAATGAATCTATGGATGTGAATTTTTTTGGTAGGAATAGTTTTGGTAACAACACGTATAGAGGGAATTTTAATTCTAGGCCTTATCCTAGTAATCCTTCTAATAATTATGGAAATTCCTACAACAACTCTTATGGAAATTTTAATAAGATGCCCTCTGAATTTGAGAGTAGTGTTAAAGAGTTTATGAATTCGCAAAAGAATTTCAATGCTTTGCTTGAAGAGAAATTGCTTAAAGTTGATGATTTGTCTAGGAACGTTGATAGAATCTCTCTTGAGGTTGATTCTTTAAAGCTTAGATCTATTCCTCCTAAGCATGATATCAATGAGTCTCTCAAAGCCATGAGAATTTCCATTGATGAGTGCAAAGAAAGAACCGCTAGGATGCATGCTTACAAAGATGCCTTTATTAAAGCGTGTTCTTCTAAATCCTATGAAAATCAAGATGAAGATCTGAAAGTTATTGACGTGTCCCCTATTAAATCGTTGTCTTGCAATGTGAATCTTGATGAATCTGATTATGATCTTCCCTTACCTAGAAGGCGTTCTAAGAATTCTGAGTTTTTAGATCCTGATGATGAAATTGATAAAAAAGGGATTGAAAGAAATAAAAATCTAGATATTGCTAAACCCACTATTTTGGATCTCAAGGAATTTAACTATAAAAATTGCTCTTTAATTGATTGTCGGAGTAAATAGCCATGGGTAGCCTAGCCGGCTTCCCCTGGCCCTACTGAAGAAATTACGAGCCCGCCCGGCTCTCAAGAATTCAAAACATAGGGGCCGCCTTCCCCTTGCTGGCTGCCACCCAGGCCGGCTTTCGAAAGGCGGTCCGAGTTTAGCCCTCATGAGAAGGCCGACTCCAAGAAGCTGGCCATGAGAAGGCCGACTCCAAGAAGCCGGCCATGAGAAGGCCGACTCCAAGAAGCCGGCTCCCCATAAAGCGGTCAAGACCGTACCCACAAAGTTTGCACCCACCTAACGGCGGTGCGACGGGGCGTGGCTACAGTAAAGACTGCCACCCCCGAATCACGGAGCACGCCTGGCATGGTGCGCCGTGTGGGCTAGGCGACCCGTCCGGCGCACCACTGTTGCCATGTTGACCCTGGCATCACCCACGACGGGCCGCCAGCATGGCCCACAGACGGTGGGCCCCTTTGAGCAGAGAGACGCCCGAAGGCGGCCACGCCTCCAACTAGTCAGCCCAAGACAGAGCCGGCTCCCCGCAGCTGGCTTGCCGCCTTCCTCGAAGAGGATGCCCCATTAAGGAGACAAGACGCGGTAAGGCTACAGCGATCGCCTGACAGGCGGCGGTACTGTAGCCGCGCTTGCCACGATGGAGCTCACATCAACAAGATGAAGCCACAGTAACCAGCCGCCAACCAGGCCCTGGATAGTGGGGCCTGCCTGTCGACCAAGGGGCCGGCAGCCGGTGGGACCCACCAGTCGGCGGGCCCCCGCAGCCGGCGCAGAAGCCGGCGAGCGCAGTCACAGATGGCTGGGCCCCGTGCCCAGCCGGATTACCATTGTACCCCCGGGGGTAGGCCTATATAAACCCCCCGGAGCACCCATGCAAAGGGTTGGACCCTTAGCTAATTCTAGACACAAAATCAAGGAGAAGAAGCAGGCTAGCCGTGCCCTTCTTCCTCCTCCCCCAAACAGCTCAAGGAGCATTGTGTAGCCACTTGATTCATCTAGTGAACATGCGGAGACCCCGCAGAGCAGCAGTAGGGGTGTTATCTCCACGGAGAGCCCCGAAGCTGGGTAAGATCCGCCGGCGTGCATGTCTTCGCCTTATCCCGTTTCCAGGCACCGGCGATGTCTTACTGGCTCCCACAATGATAAGCCACCCGTTGGCATATGTCGCACCTACCACCCGACATTTGGCGCCCACCGTGGGGCTAGGTGCACCATCGTCTGGAGACCTGTTCTGGACGAGAACCTTATTCCTCCCCCGCGAGCGTAGCCAGCCCGGCACGCTCGATGGCGCTTGTCACGACGCGCTACAAGGCGTCACCAGCATCTGCGTGGCAGGCGGCCTCGCCGATCTCCTCGACAAAACTCTCATCTCCGACGAGCTCGCCTCCGATGCGGGCACCGACCACCTCGCCAACCTTCTCGGCCAGCTCCATGTCTCCAGCGAGCCCGCTGCGGATCTGGAGTCGGTTGGCTCCACCGACCCGATGCCTGGCGACTCCGATACGGCCTCCTACGACACCTTCCCCACCAACGTCGCAATCTACAACGACCCGCTTCCTCGAACCGACGGCTGCAATGCTGTCACCACTGAAGTGATGGTTGTCGGCCACGGCAGCCTGACCGACGAGAGCGCCCACGACGCCTTGCGCGCAGCGGCCCACGACTTGTTCGCTCCCCTCCCGGCTTATGCCGACGACGAAGCACTGGAGGCATGCCGCCTCGCCCTCCTCGCAGAGGGCCGGAGGCTGGCCTCCGTAAGACGCCTCACTGAGGCCTACCGGCGCGAAGCTGACCGCGCCGCCTTCGGCACGCTGGCCTGGGGCGGGCCAAGCTGGGCCGGCCTTGCCAAGCAACGCGGCGCCGTCATCGCCGACACGCTGGGAGTCGACCGCCCGGTCTATGCCACACCGCTCGAGAACTTGCGTGCCGCCCAGGCGGCCGTAGACGAGTTGAACGGCTTGGAGGCCGAAGACCTCCCCCACATGACCCGGCGCATCCAGCAACTGATCGACGCAGCCGCGCAGCGGCACGAAGCAGAGGCCCGCACGGGAAGCCCCCCCGCGCCGAGATCACGGCGCGACGTCCCAGACGCCGACTACGAGCAATACCCGCGCGCGACGCGAGAAGGAGCCGGCTACCAGCCGCAGCCGGACCCGGATCTCCATCGAGCGAGACGCGGACGGTCATCCCCGAGCCATGGAATGGCGAGGCGACACGCCTCCGCCTCCGCCCCGTGGAGAGAGATATCCCGCCTCGCCGCCAGTGGCGCACCCGACTCTCAGCGGCCGGCTAGGCCGCCGTGAAGGAATCGGCGAGAGCGACGCCCGCCATCGGATCGACCGCCTAGCGCGATCCTGGCGTTGGAAGAAGAAGACGATGTCGGCCCGCCTTGTTTCGGCCCCCGCATCCGCGACGAGCCCTTTCCCAAAGGGTTCTCGCTCCCAAGAGACACGCCCAAGTACAACGGCTCCGTGAAGCCGGAAGATTGGTTGATCGACTACTCCACGGCGGTTAGCATAGCCAATGGAAACCGGCGCATTGCCGTGAAGTACATGCCCCTCATGCTGCAAGGCACGGCGCGGACCTGGCTCAACAGCCTCAAGCCGCGTAGCATCAACAGCTGGCTAGATTTCACAGAAGCCTTCATCCGCAACTTCACCAGCACCTACAAGCGGGCTCCCAAGCCCAGACAGCTCTCCTTGTGCGTGCAAGGCCCCGCCGAGTCCACTCGCGATTACCTCACGCGTTGGGCCGAGCTCCGCAACTCCTGTGAAGGGGTGCACGAGGTGCAAGCCATAGAATACTTCACAGCCGGATGCCGAGAAGGCACCCTCCTCAAGCAGAAGCTCATCTGCACGAGCCGGCTACCCTCGACGAACTTCTGGACATAGCGGATAAGTACGCCACCGCCGACTCCTCGATGAAGACCGAGCTTCGGGTAGACGCGTCCGGAAAGGTGCTCAACCCGGCGCCCAAGACGCCGGCTGGGGATTCCGGCCGACACCCCAACTCGAACGACCACAAGCGCAAGGGCCCCGCGCCCCCTCCCGCCAGTCGACAGGTGGCCACAGTCGAAGACGCGCCGCCTGAAGAACGACTGACGCCCAAGAAACCCAAGGGCGGTAGGCCAGCTTGGCAGCCCGCTTTCTCCTACGAGCAAACTCTCGACGCCCCTTGCAAGTTCCACAGCGGCGCGAAGCCGTCCAACCACACGACCCGGAAGTGCAATTGGCTCACTCAAATCTCCAAGGGCGAGGGTCTCTTGCCGCCTCCGCCCGCCGGCCCGCCGCCTCCGGCCCCGCCACCTCCGGCCGCTCGGCCCGCAGTCGGAGCCATGCATGACGAGTTCCCTGACGAGCAAGCCACCTACATCGTCTTTACCAGCTAGCCCGAAGACCGGCGCAGCAAACGCCGAGAGCACCAGGAAGTCAGCATGGTCGCTGCCAACCCCGCCGGACACATGCATTGGTCAGAAAAGCCCATCAGCTGGAGCCGGGCCGACCATCTGGAGGTGATGCCGTGTCCCCGCTCTTATGCTTTGGTCCTAGAAGCCACCCTTGCAACGGACAGACGCACCGCCCGCTTCTCCCGTATGTTGATAGACGGCGGGAGCAGCATCAACATCCTGTACTGTGACACCCTAGAAAAGCTAAATGTCAAGACGAAGCAGCTGATGCCTACGTGGACAGTGTTCCATGGCATCGTACCCGGCCTGTCCTGCGCCCCCATTGGCAAAATCAAGATTGATGTACTTTTTGGGGACAAGGAGCATTTCCGCCGGGAAGCGATCTGGTTTGAAGTGGTGGACCTGGAGAGCCCTTACCATGCATTGCTTGGCCGACCTGCCTTGGCCAAATTCATGGCAGTTCCCCACTATGCATACCTCAAGATGAAGATACCAAGCACCAAAGGCGTCATCACCGTAGCCGGTGATTATAAGAAGTCCTCCGAGTGTGCGGCGGCCAGCAGCCGGCTGGCCGAGTCCCTTGTGATTGCCGAAGAGAAGAAGATGCTGGACCGAGTCGTGGCCATAGCCGGCAAGCAGTCGGCCGTGTCCCCCGACCCCAAGGAGCATGATGCTCAGGGATCTTTCCAGCCGGCCAAGGAGACGAAGAAGATACCTCTTGACCCCGAGCATCCAGAGAGGTTTGCCGTCATCGGGGCAAACCTGAACAGCAAATAGGAAGGCGAGCTCGCCGATTTCCTCCGTGAGAATCGGGACATCTTTGCATGGTCCCCCAAGGACATGCCGGGTGTTCCGAGGAAATTCGCCGAGCACAAACTACACGTTTGAGAAGACCCAAAGCCAGTCAGACAACCGCTTCGCCGACTGTCGGAGGAGAAACGCAGGATTGTAGGGGGGAGATAGCCCGGCTCTTGGCGGCCGGCTTCATCATGGAAGTTTTCTTTCCAGAGTGGCTCGCCAACCCGGTCCTTGTGCTAAAGAAGAACAACAAGTGGCGCATGTGTATAGACTACACGAGCCTCAACAAGGCCTGCCCCAAAGATCCTTTTGCCCTGCCAAGGATTGACCAAGTGATAGACTCCACAGCCGGATGCGAGCTGTTGAGTTTTTTGGATGCTTACTCCGGATACCATCAGATAAAGCTAGACCCGGACGACCTCCTGAAGACCGCCTTCATCACGCCATTTGGAGCCTTCTGCTACCTGACTATGACATTCGGCTTGAGAAATGCCGGTGCCACTTTTCAGCGTTGCATGAAGAAGTGCCTCCTCAAGCAACTCGGCAGAAACGCTCACGTATACGTGGACGACATCATGGTGAAGACGGAGAAGCGTGGCACCTTGCTAGGAGACCTCAAGGAAACGTTTGAGAACCTACGCCGGTTCCAAATCAAGCTCAACCCCGAGAAATGCGTGTTTGGAGTGCCAGCCGGCCAGCTCCTAGGCTTCCTGGTCTCCGAAGGCGGCATCGAATGCAACCCGGTGAAGATTAAGGCCATCGAGAGAATGGCGATCCCCACCAAGCTTAGAGACATTCAGAAGTTCACCGGGTGCTTAGCCTCCTTGAACCGCTTCATCAGCCGGCTCGGAGAGAAGGCTCTCCCTCTCTACCGCCTCATGAAGAAGAGCACTCATTTCGAGTGGAACGACCAGGCCGACCAAGCTTTTCACGAGCTGAAGAAGATGCTGGCCACGCCGCCTGTCCTCGCGGCGCCGACTGAGAAAGAGCCCATGCTCCTCTACATCGCTGCAACCAGCCGGGTGGTCAACACCGTCATCGTAGTCCAGCGCCCAGAAGAAGGCCGAGCCCAGCCGGTCCAGAGGCCGGTGTACTATTTGAGCGAGGTGCTGTCCGCCTCGAAGCAGAACTACCCGCACTACCAAAAGATGTGTTATGGCGTGTACTTCACCACCAAGAAGCTGAAGCCCTACTTTCAAGAGCATCCCGTCACGGTCGTATGCACTGCCCCGCTAGCCGAGATCATAGGCAGACGGGATGCATCCGGCCGGGTGGCGAAATGGGCCATCGAGCTGGCCCCGTACACGATCTTCTACCAGCCCCGCACTGCCATCAAGTCCCAAGCACTGGCCGACTTCCTCGTCGACTGGGCCGAGACCCAGTACCTGCCGCCGGCTCCCGACTCCACCCATTGGCGCATGCACTTCGACGGGTCCAAGATGCGCACCGGCTTGGGAGCCGGCATCGTCCTTACCTCTCCGAAAGGCGACAAGCTCAGATACACGCTACAGATCCACTTTGCCGCCTCCAACAATGTGGCCGAGTACGAGGCGCTCATACACGGGCTCCGGCTTGCCAAAGAACTTGGCATTCGCCGGATCCTATGTTATGGCGACTCGGACCTGGTGGTCCAGCAATCATCCGGCGACTGGGACGCCAAGGACGCGAATATGGCGAGCTACCGCTTCCTGGTCCAACAAATCAGCGGATACTTTGAAGGATGCGAGTTCCTCCATGTACCACGAGCCGACAACGAGCCAGCCGATGCCCTGGCTCGAATAGGCTCCACTCGGCAAGCAATTCCAACCGGCGTCGCTCTACAACGCCTCCTCAAGCCGTCTATCAAGCCGTCTCCGGAATCCGATTCCATCTTCGTGCCGCCTGACCCCGACGCGGTCGGGTCCGGCTCGAAGAACCAAGTAGGCGACCCCAAGACCCCCGTAGCCGGCCCGGCGACTTCGGCAGCCGGCTCGGGGACGTAGGCCGCCGGCTCGGGGACTTCGGCGGCCGGCTCGGGGACTGCGGCAGCCGGCCCGGGGACTGCACCAGCGCTATAGTCGGCGGCCGACTCCAGCACCTCACCGCCCAGCCCGCCCACCCTGGTAGCAGTAGCCACATTGGCGGTAGGAGAAGTCGCGGCTCCATCATGGGCTCAGTCCATCCTCAACTTCCTAGTAAACCAAGACCTGCCGGCTGAAGAAACAGAAGCAAGACAAGTCCAACGTCGAGCCGGAGCATACACAATCGTCAACAGAGAACTACTCAAGCGCAGTGTCACTGGAATCCTCCAACGGTGCGTCGAGCAAGAGAAGGGCATTGCAATCCTCACAGACATTCACCAAGGTGAATGCGGACACCATGCGGCCTCAAGATCACTTGTCGCCAAAGCCTTCCGCCATGGTTTCTTCTGGCCGACTGCTTTGGATGACGCCAAAGAATTAGTCAAACATTGCAAGGGATGCCAACTCTTCAGCTCCAAGCAACACGTGCCGGCTTCGGCACTCAAGACCATTCCCCTCACTTGGCCCTTTGCCGTTTGGGGACTGGACATGGTGGGCCCATTCAAGACGGCGCGCGGCGGCATGACGCATTTGCTCGTCGTCGTGGACAAATTCACCAAGTGGGTTGAGGCAAAGCCGATCAAGAAGCTGAATGGGCCGACTGCCGTGACGTTCATCATTGACATAACAACTCGGTACGGCGTGCCGCACAGCATCATCACCGACAATGGCACGAATTTTGCCAAAGGAGCCTTGGCACGTTTCTGCGCAGCCCAAGGTATCCGGCTAGACTTAGCATCCGTCGCCCACCCGCAGTCCAGCGGCCAGGTCGAGCGAGCCAACGGCCTCATCCTCTCTGGTATCAAGCCTCGACTGGTCGTACCTCTGGAGCGCTCGGCCAGCTGTTGGCTCGATGAGCTGCTGGCTGTCCTCTGGAGTCTGCGCACTACACCAAACAAGTCAACTGGCTTCACCCCTTTCTTCCTTGTGTATGGTGCCAAGGCGGTCATCCCAACTGACATCGAGTTCGACTCGCCTCGAGTAACCATGTACACAGAAGCGGAGGCCAAGGAAGCACGAGAAGACGGCGTCGACCTGCTGGAAGAAAGCCGGCTGTTAGCCCTCAACCAGTCTGCCATCTACCAGCAGGGTTTGCGCCGCTACCACAGCTGGAAAGTCAGGCCAAGATCTTTCCAAGAGGGCGATCTTGTGCTCCGGCTGATCCAGCGAACAGCCGGCCAGCACAAGCTCTCAGCCCCTTGGGAAGGCCCCTTCGTCATCAGCAGAGCTCTAGGCAACGACTCCTACTACCTGATCGACGCACAGAAGCCGAAGGCACGCAAGAGAGACGACTCCGGCAAGGAGTCGGAACGACCATGGAACGCCAACCTCCTCCGAAGATTTTACAGTTGAAATGCAGTATGTACCGCGCTAACCTTTGTATTAAGTACAAGACAATAGGCTCCCCGAGGAGGGCTCGGGGACTGCCATCTCTTATTTATGAATAAAAGTATCATGCTCATGACCTTGTCGTATCATTTACTTATTCCGTCCGGCACCGAGTTCGACTAGTCGGCTCGGGGACTGGCCGACTGGAGTTATGTTAGAAGTCCTACCCACAGTCAGACAAGTAGTGTGCCGGCTCTCAAGCCTTCTCTTGCCAAAAGTCGTAGTCCAAAGAACCGGCTGTCCGGCTGGCAAGAGTTAAAGGTAGGAACGGGCGCCCACACGAAAAACGGCTAGGGACTAACGGACTAATATAACAAAAGCCGGTTTTTCTCACACCGCCGACTGGCTACCAGAGTAGCCGGCCGGCCGGCTTCCATTCACTTCACTTTAATCCAAGAAAGCTCAAGCACTTACCTCCCCAAAGAGGGAAGGCGGCAAAGGAAAAAGCCTAAGGATAAAAAAGCATACGTGAATGGAAACCAAACATGCACATGATAATATTTACATAAAAAGACCTCCAAGAGGCCAGCATTCAACATAGTTTGGATACACCCCTAGTGGGTGGAACTGCGAAAACTTAACAAAGATTGTTCAAAGACAACAAAGCAGGAAAGATAAAGACGGCAGGTCAAGCTGGTGGAGCGGCCAACGAGCCAGACTGGTTGGCGGAGACGGTCGTACCGGCTGAAGGAGCGGCCGGCTGACGAACTTCGGCTTGGTCGCCGCCTCCTGCAGAGGGTGCGCTTCCACGCGCCTCGTTGCTGGAGGCACGGTCGGCCTGAGGTCGGCTGGTTGTTCCACCAGCCGGCTCGACGTCTTCGCTGCCCTCGTCTTCATCTTCTTTGCCCTCGTCGCTGGAGGCAATCTCCTCCGCCGAGTCCTCGCCCACCGCCGGGTCCAGCCCGAACCACTCCTCCGGCTGAACAACACCGTCATCATCGATTTCGGGTGCGAAAACGCTGATGTCGGTGCACTCGGCGATCGTCGAAGCTCGCTGGGCGATAGCCGGCCTCACCTCCTCCAGCTCCACGTCGGCCTCCATCCGCCAAGTGCGCAGCTGGTCCAGGCTCAACCCTGGGTACCAAGCCCGAACGAATTCCAACGCCCGCCCGGCTCCGAGGCGGGCCGCTGACGCTTTCCAAGCCTCGAAGCGACCAACTGCGACTTCCAGCCAGTCGGCAGTTCGGCTTGGGGTGCGGGGGATCGTCTCGCCGGGCTAGAGGGCGGCCAACACTTGCGCCCCGGCACGTTGGAGCCGGCGAAGCATCCGATGAGCCGGCTGCAACCGTGCCTGGATAGCCAGGAGCTGCTCCTCAAGGGTCCAATTTGCATCCGGCGCAATGTCGGCCCCCGCTTGACGGTGCGCCTCGCGATGGGCCTCAATGCTTTGGGCGGCGAAGGCGGAGTAGCTCGGGAAGTAATATGCAACAGCTCAAGATAATTCAAAAAAACCCAAGCGGCAAGGGGCAGGGGAGGGCCGAGGAAGGCAGCTCACCGTCGATCAAGTCCTCGATCCGGCCGAAGCCTTCGTCCAGGCCTCACTGGGTCTCAGACCAGGTCGTCGCCGCCATCTCATACTCCGCCATCAAGGTGTCTTCGCTTTCCTGCGCCGCCTGTAGGGCCGCTTTGTGGCTCTCCTCTTGGTCGGCCAGCTTCTTGGCTAGGCGATCCCTTTCCTGGACCAAGGCGGCACACTCGGCCTCCTTGGTATGAAGGGTGGCCTTCGCCTCACCGAGCTCCTTCCTCAAGTCGGCGTTGGCCCCTAAAGACAAAGAAAAACCAATAAGAAAAGAGTCGTCAAGAAAGATCCGACCCGACTGCGCAGCAGTCGTCCCGAATCTCGGGGACTACACCCAGTGGGTGCGCTGACGCGCCCCCACAGGAGACAGACAAAATTGAGTACTTACTTCGGCTGTCGGCCAGGTCGTCGGTCCACTGGCTCAACTCCCGAGCCTGGGAGTCGAAGGCGGCAGCACGAAGGTTGTGGTATTCCTGAAAGTTCAGAAAGAAGCAAAGTAAGGTGGCCGTCGAGAAAGATCCGACCCGACTGCGCAGCAGTCGGCCCGAATCTCGGGGACTACACCCAGTGGGTGCACTGACGCGCCCCCACGGAAGAAATTAAGAAAGCAAAGCAGCCAAGAACGAAGGGCTCACCCAGATAGTGGCTCGCATTGACAAGAACTCTTGGTTGAGCTGTTGCAGCAGGGCGGCCTGAGCTTGCAGCCGGCTCCGGACCCCTTGAGCCACTGCATCCAGCTCGCCAGTCCTCCCGCTGGGAGTGCACTCGGACACGGCGGTGTTGGCCGCCTCCAGATCTTCCGCCGGCTGGCCTGCGCCCGCGGCTTGGTGCAACTCCGGTGGAGCGGCGCTTCCCCCTGCGCGCCGGCCCATCGCCAGCTGCACCTCGAGGCCGGCTCTGTTCTCCGGCTCACCCCCGGCCGGCCCCTCTGGCGCCGCTGATGATTGACCGCCTTGGCCCGCTCCAGTTGGCGCTGCTGGCGGCGCTCTCCCCGCCAAGGCCACGGGGTCCTCCCTCCTCTCCAACAGCGGCGGGTCTTGGACGATCTCCTCCGCCAAGGGCAATGAGGTGTCGGGGGCTACGGCTCGGAGAGGAATGGCGAGCAGTGAAGGCTGGCTGCGCGAGCTTTCCGCCTCCGTCTCCGCGGTAGCCGCCTCCATCTGGGCCTTGGCTGCCGCCTCGGCTTGCTCCCTCGCCGCCTGGGCGGCCGCCTTCTCCGCCGCCTCGCGCTCCTCCCACGCTTCGCGGGCGTTCCGCTCTGTGGCCTCCCTGAGATCGGCGCAGGGGTCCACGCGGCGGGAGCTCGAAGACCCTCCAGCCGGCCCCACGACGGAGCCGCCCGGGCCCCGCTCAAGGGAAAGCGGCGCGCTGTCCGGCAAGCAAAGAAAAGTTAAGAAGAATATTCGAAGAGAAAGAAAACGATGACGAGCATGCGGCAAGGCAGTCAAAGACTTACGCCGAGACCGCCTGGGGCTGCTTCACCGCCTTGCGGAAGCGGGCCGCCTTCGCGGCCGCCTCGTCTCGCTTTGTCACCACGGTGGAGGGCTTGGACTTCTTCGGCCGACTGTCGAAGAGGCCTAGAGCGGCCCGGCGCTTCTGCGCGCCGCCGGCAGCCGGCGCGACAGACGAGCCCGCGCCCTGTTGGTCGGCTGCCGGCTGGCGACACGGGGCGACTTCGGCTTCGAATTCGTCCGGCCAGTCCTCGAAGCTCGCGGTGAACCTTGAGCCTCCGGGCTTGGCACTGTCCCCCACGACGGCGTCCTCCATGGCGGTCGCCCCCAAATCCGGGTCATCAACATCATCCACCGTGCGGTCGGGGGTATACTGGCATTCAATTCCCGCCGCCCCAGCCGGTGGCGCAAGAAGAGGGTTCTGCTCAAAAGAGCCGGCTAGTCAGAAGCCAGCCGTCATGAAGCCGGCCGGCGACAATAAGAAGATAGAGAGAGAGACTTACCATGGGCGGAGGATTGGCGCAGGAATACGGCACCTTGCCGTATTGCCAATCCCCGGCGAGCTTACATTTGGCGATGTAGTTAACCATGAGCGCCACCTCCGCGTGGGGCATTTCCCATGTGCTCAGACGGCTTGGGTCGAAGCGGCCGCTCATCTGACACATCATATGGGGCCGGCTTTGGAGAGGAAGGATCCGGCGCTCCACGAAGGCGGCCACCAAGTCGGCCCCGCGCAAGCCTTCCAACTGAACCAACACCCGAAGCCGGGAGATGGCGGCGTTCCCGGCCGGAGACAATGACCGGGACCGGAAGCTCCACGAGGGCTTCCTCCCAGCCGGCGGGCCGGCTACGTAATCCGGCAGGTTGATGTAGTCTTCTTGCTCAGCGACGTTCTTCACATAGAAATAAGATCTCTGCCAGACCTTCACCGACTGGATCAGGGGGATGGGCGGGAACGGATTGTTCTCGCTCGCCCTCCTCATGGCGATGAAGGCTCCGCAGGGGGCGGGCACGCCGGCGACGACCGTGCCGAGCTTGCTCTGGAAGAACTCTCCCCAGAGCTCCAGCGTGGGGAGCAGCCCCAAGAAGCCTTCGCAGAGGGAGACGAAGGCCGACAGCAGCATCACCGCATTGGGCGTGAGGTGATGCGGCTGGAGGTTGTAGAACTCCAGGAAAGAGTGCAGAAACCCGCTCGCCGGAAGGCCGAAGCCGCGCAGGCAGTGCGAGTGGAAGACGACCCGCTCGCCCTCCTCCGGCGCCGGCGAGATCTCCTTCGCGGGCGCCAGGTGGACTTGTACGCGGTCGGCGCCGGGCAGGCGCCGGGTCTGGCGAAGGAATTCCACATGGTCTTCATGGACGTTGGAGCCGTCCCACGAGCTTGACAACGCCATGGGAACGAGGCGGTGTGGAGACGCGACGGCGCTGAGAAGGGAAGCTGCGGCGGCAGTGAGAGGAAGAAGATGAGGGTTAGGAGGGGCGGAGCGGGAGGGAGCGTGCGAACCTCTGTCGCTCTCCCTCCTCCCCCTACTTATAGGCTCACGTGGCGGAGCCGAGGAGGCGCGGCGTGGGGAAGCGTGGGGATCGATCGTGCCCACTCCCCACGTCCCATGATTGTCGAGCCTTAACGGCGAAACGAAACTGCCTCGAGAAGGCGAGCGGCCCCTATGGGCCACGGAAGATCCGCGCCCGGACCAAGGCTCGCGAGTGGCGGGCCCGGGCCTGCGGCGGCAGCCCGTCACGCGCGTGCGCTCGCAGGGTCTCGCCGCCACGTGGCCGCGGGGGGCCCGTAGTCGGCACGCGGGTTGCCCCCCTCCTCTCGCCTACGAGACGCGGGGCTTTCTGAAGTCGGCATACGCCCGCTAAGCCGGCTCTCCAGGATGTGAAGCTGACCAAGCTTCTCGTCCCCCTGCTCACCTCGGAGCTCGATCAGCTTCGGGGACTACTGTCGGAGTAAATAGCCATGGGTAGCCTAGCCGGCTTCCCCTGGCCCTCCTGAAGAAATTACGAGCCCGCCCGGCTCTCAAGAATTCAAAACATAGGGGCCGCCTTCCCCTTGCTGGCTGCCACCCAGGCCGGCTTTCGGAAGGCAGTCCGACTTTAGCCCTCATGAGAAGGCCGACTCCAAGAAGCCGGCCATGAGAAGGCCGACTCCAAGAAGCCGGCTCCCCATAAAGCGGTCAAGACCGTACCCACAAAGTTTGCACCCACCTAACGGCGGTGCGACGGGGCGTGGCTATAGTAAAGCCTGCCACCCCTGAATCCCGGAGCACGCCTGGCATGGTGCGCCGTACGGGCTAGGCGACCCGTCCGGCGCACCACTGTTGCCATGTTGACCCTGGCATCACCCATGACAGGCCGCCAGCGTGGCCCACAGACAGTGGGCCCCTTTGAGCAGAGAGACGCCCGAAGGCGGCCATGCCTCCAACTAGTCGGCCCAAGACAGAGCCGGCTCCCCGCAGCCGGCTTGCCACCTTCCTCGAAGAGGACGCACCATTAAGGAGACAAGACGCGGTAAGGCTACAGCGATCGCCTGACAGGTGGCGGTACTGTAGCCACGCTTGCCACGATGGAGCTCACGTCAACAAGATGAAGCCACAGTAACCAGCCGCCGACCAGGCCCTGGATAGTGGGGCCTGCGTGTCGACCAAGGGGCCGGCAGCCGGCGGGACCCACCAGTCGGCGGGCCCCCGCAGCCGGCGCAGAAGCCGGCGAGCGCAATCACAGACGGCTGGGCCCCGTGCCCAGCCGGATTACCATTGTACCCCCGGGGGGTAGGCCTATATAAACCCCCCGGAGCACCCATGCAAAGGGTTGGACCCTTAGCTAATTCTAGACACAAAAATCAAGGAGAAGAAGCAGGCTAGCCGTGCCCTTCTTCCTCCTTCCCCCCAAAACAGCTCAAGGAGCATTGTGTAGCCACTTGATTCATCTAGTGAACATGCGGAGACCCCGCAGAGCAGCAGTAGGGGTGTTATCTCCACGGAGAGCCCCGAAGCTGGGTAAGATCCGCCGGCGTGCATGTCTTCGCCTTATCCCGTTTCCAGGCACCGGCGATGTCTTACTGGCTCCCACAATGATAAGCCACCCATTGGCATATGTCGCACCTACCACCCGACATTGATTGTATTTCCTTGTTGCAATCCGTGTTAAATTCTCCTCATGCTTATAGTCGAAATAAGGCCTTTACCGAACACATTGTTGACGCCTTAATGCAATCTTATGAAGAAAAGCTTGAGTTGAAAGTTTCTATCCCTAGAAAACTCCATGATGAGTGGGAACCTACAATTAAGATTAAAATTAAAAATTATGAGTTTCATGCTTTGTGTGATTTAGGTGCTAGTGTCTCTACTATCCCCAAAGCTTTGTGTGATTTGCTAGATTTCCGTGACTTTGATGATTGCTCTCTAAACTTGCATCTTGCGGATTCCACTATTAAGAAGCCTATGGGAAGAATTAATGATGTTCTTATTGTTGCAAATAGGAATTATGTGCCTGTAGATTTTATCGTTCTTGATATAGATTGCAATCCTTCATGTCCTATTATTCTTGGTAGACCTTTCCTTAGAACGATTGGTGCAATTATTGATATGAAGGAAGGGAATATTAAATTCCAATTTCCCTTAAAGAAGGGCATGGAACACTTTCCTAAAAAGAAAATAAAATTACCATATGAATCTATCATGAGAGCCACTTATGGATTGCCTACTAAAGATGGCAATACCTAGATCTATCCTTGCTTTTATGCCTAGCTAGGGGCGTTAAACGTAGCGCTTGTTGGGAGGCAACCCAATTTTATTTTGTGTTTTTTGTTTTTGGTTCTGTTTAGGAATAAATAATCCATCTAGATTCTGTTTAGATGTGGTTTTTGTCTTTTAATTAGTGTTTGTGCCAAGTTAAACCTATTAGATCTTCTTGGAAGATAGTTATTTGATCTTGCTGTAATTTCCAGAATCTTTGCGCTCAGTGCCCGAATTGTCAAAAATCACCAGAACGTGATAAAATAGTGATTCCAATTGCTGCTGATCAATAAACAAATTGCCCAGGTCGTCTAATTTTGGTAGAATTTTTGGGTTCCAGAAGTTTGAGTTAGTAACAGATTACTACAGACTGTTCTGTTTTTTGACAGATTCTGTTTTGCGTGTGTTGTTTGCTTATTTTGATGAATCTATGGCCAGTAAAATAGTTTATAAACCATAGAGAAGTTGGAATACAGTAGGTTTAACACCAATACAAATAAAGAACAAGTTCACTACAGTAACTTAAAGTAGTCTTTTGTTTTCTTTCTCTAACGGAGCTCACGAGATTTCTATTGAGTTTTGTGTTGTGAAGTTTTTAAGTTTTGGGTGAATTCTTTTGATGGATTATGGAACAAGGAGTGGCAAGAGCCTAATCTTGGGGATGCCCATGGCACCCCCAAGATAATCCAAGGACACCAAAAAGTCAAAGCTTGGGGATGCCCCGGAAGGCATCCCCTCTTTCGTCCACTTCCATCGGTAATTTACTTGGAGCTATATTTTTATTCACCACATGATATGTGTTTTGCTTGGAGCGTCTTGTATTATTTGTGTCTTTGCTTGTTAGTCTACCACAATCATCCTTGCTGTACACACCTTTTGAGAGATCCATGCATGAATTGAAATTTGTTAGAATACTCTATGTGCTTCACTTATATCTTTTGAGCTTGATAGTTTACTCTATGTGCTTCACTTATATATTTTTGAGCGTGATAATTTTTGCTCTAGTGCTTCACTTAGATCTTTTAGAGCACGGTGGTGGATTGTTTTAAGAAACTTGATCTCTCATGCTTCACTTAGATTATTTTGAGAGTCGTTAATAGCATGGTAATTTACTTAATGTTAATATACTTGGTATTCAAGATATGTGAAACTTTCTTTTTAGTGGGTTGAATACTAAGATAAGTTTGATGCTTGATAATTGTTTTGAGATATGGAGGTGATAATATCATAGTCGTGATAGTTGAGCAGTTGTGAATTTGAGAAATACTTGTGTTAAAGTTAGCAAGTCCCGTAGCATGCACGTATGGTTAAAGTTGTGTAACAAATTTGAAGCATGAAGTGTACCTGGCTTGTGCATCCTTATGAGTGGCGGTCGGGGACGAGCGATGGTCTTTTCCTACCAATCTATCCCCCTAGGAGCATGTGCGTAGTACTTGATTTTTGATGACTTCTAAATTTTTGCAATAAGTATATGAGTTCTTTTGACTAATGTTGAGTCCATGGATTATACACACTTTTACCTTTCCGCCATTTGCTAGCCTCTTCGGTACCGTGCATTGCCCTTTCTCATATTGAGAGTTGGTGCAAACTTCGCCGGTGCATCCAAACCCCGTGATATGATACACTCTTTCACACATAAACCTCCCTATATCTTCCTCAAAACAGCCACCATACCTACCTATCATGGCATTTCCATAGCCATTCCGAGATATATTGCCATGCAACTTCCATCATCATCATCATTATCATCATCATCATCATCATGACATGCTTTACTTTTGTCATATTGCCATTGCATGATCTTGTAGTTGACATCGTATTTGTGGCAAAGCCACCATGCATTATTTTTCATACATGTCACTCT